>NC_134486.1:137192802-137314875 GCF_040206685.1 Ascaphus truei | reverse complement strand
CAGTTAACACTTGTGTTGTTTTATATCAAGTCCAACTGTGTGTGTAAACTACTGCATGTGTAATATTACAATACACTGGCGACACACTTTATTCGAGTTCGGCTAGTCCCACGAATTCGGGTATACCCGGGTGTATTGAGGTTTGTGACTGTTTTCTGCCTGAGTGCATTGGGTTATTTTCCAGGCAGGGATTGAAGCATTTTATTCCCACTGGCTGCAATACTGCACAGTATATATATATATACTGCATTACAATTCATGAATTTATGCCATCTGGTAGACACGCGAAGCATTGCAGCCTATTAAATCCTAATCATTATCATTTAACAGATCAGCCGCCCGTCAGCCAGGCATGAACCCAGGCTGGGAAGGCAAACGCAACGGGCATGTCAGAGGTGAGGAGCGGCGCATTCCAGGTATCTGCCAGGTACATACTGGGTATTTGCTCGAATAAAGTGTGTCGGTGCAGTATGTAGCACTATGGTGGTTCTGGGATTACTTCGTGTCATATACATGTTTCCAATTTAACATGTATCTGGAAAGCAAGTACAGGAAAGTTAAAAAAAACAGGAAGCAGGAAAGGCAGTAAGCATGAATGTTGACTTCCGCAGCTGTATTTCAGAGATGTTATTCTTACAGATAGCTTCTGCTTTATTTCGGAACAACAATTCATAGGTAGCAAGAGATCATCTGTAAGGAAAAATAAAACATTTACATATAAATACTAATATACATTATTAATAACATTTCAACGCATTATTACTATCTCGTGACCCAAAATTGGATGTGCATCCCACATGTATGTTGGAAGCATGAAATAGCCCTCTGCAGTAAAATTTGTACGAACAAATGACTGGCGCGCGCAGTAATAGAATAGGCATATACATTTAGCTCATAATATGACAGAGGGTGGTGAGTAAATTGACAGCATGTACACGTCACAGGAAGACACTCCATTTCATTGAGAAACGGCTTTTTGTGTGCTTATACATGTTATGTTATACGTATGTAGCCCTCTTACCCCCACCCTAAGTGAGATTGAGGTGGGTAGGTGTATCTGACTACTTACTGCTGCGGCCAGCTTTAATCTAACAAATGCCCGTAATTTTCCGGGGCTTTTTTCGGCTGGCGCCGAACTTGGCCGCGCGCCAGCCACATCTTCCCTTCCTTCCTTCCTCCAGTCCGCGACCCCTGGATGCTCCGCCTCTGCTTCCCCTGATCCCCCAGATCCCCCACATATACAGCGTGATCCCCAGCGTCACGGATGCCTTCGGGATACCGGCGGAACGGAGGCAACGGAGGCACCAGTGATGTGCGGCCGCGCGGCACGCATCGGGGAGAAAAACGCACCTGCACGCGGTTTTAAATTACCCGCGGTGGCGGCCACGGTGGTGGCCACTTTAGACTCAGGGCAGCCACCAGTGTATCAGTATGGTGCTGTAAACACAAAAAACAAAACTGTGCGCTACTACCTAACTACCTATAAAGTTTAAATGTATAAATATATACAGTGCAGTGACTATACCATCAATTTAGTGATAAAAAATTAAACCACAACTCCCACAGTGAGATAATTATACATTAAATAATAAGTGCCACATAACCGTGTTGGGGATAATGGCGTCTGCAGCTGTAAACGCAGGGGTGGCTCAGCACCCCACACACACTAAGAGAATGGAAACAAAAGAAAACAGCGCACAACGCCAAATAGTGAAGCAAATTCAACAATATATTATAGAATTAAAAAGGAGGTAATATATCTGCGTACATGAAAAAATTTGGTAAAAGGCATGTAGTGTGTATCACACAGTTTACCACTCGGCAGCTGTTAGCTGTAGATTCAGGTGCTTACTTCCCTCTGCTGCTGCAGCTCAGTTGATTCTGGGGAAGGACGTCAGTCTTTTCACTCCCAAGGGGATTTCCCTTCATGCAGCCAGGTTCAGCAGCTGGTACTGGGGCTCGGTGAAATCGCTCCTGCTTCCTGGCCGATATGAAGCTGCTCCTGTACCTCGGCAGGTGTATCCTCTGCACAGAGGTTAAAACGCAGCTTGCTGGGGTGCCCTCAGCATGCCACGATGCCGCTCCGTCGCGGGACGCTGTGTAATGACGTCACTGTCTACACAGCAGTGGTGGATTCAATAGGGAAGTTTGAACAGTCTTACAAAGTCTCTCACAAGTGTCCAAAACAGCACACAGGATGAAACAAAAACAGGACAGGCCAATACATAGACAAAGGCCAATGTAAGCAGATATAAGGCAATAGAATGTTACATCCAACTAGTTTCGTAGAATTAACTACTTCTTCAGGGAATGGTGCTGTACCTATTTGGCAACCAGGAGGGCTGAGCGTCTGCCACGGGAAACCTGGGGTGAATTACTCATACTACTACTATGTGGTGCAGCGCCTCCACCTGCGATGGCTCTCAGCAGAGCGGGAGTTTTTCCTCGCAGGACACATACAAATGAACACATACACTGGATCTGAAATAGCAAAGGGCTTTACTGAACATAACATATCTCTTAATGCTCTAATTATAACTCTGATAATATCTTGTCACTCCACCCACTGAAGACAAAACTAGCCACACACCTCGCAGGGCCTTGTACCCCACACCTTATTCCCTGAGTCCCAAGTGTCCCAAAAGTTATGCAACATTAGGCATTATCAGTGCCTGTGGGGTACCGGTAATGGTAGTGCACTTGGTGACTGTACCTGCCGAGTGTGTCCACACTCGGTATAATGAATCTTCACAAAGGATCCGCTGATCCTGCGATGAAACCTGCCTCCACGTGGGGTGATGTCCCGCCAGACGCTCCTGAAGAGGTCTGTTCCCAGACCAAACTTGCCAGGCCACGTGCACACAGCTGTGTCCCTGACTATATCATAACACACCTGACTACTGAGGGGATCCGTTCCCTATATAGGGCATGTCCCTGTAGCAGCTCCAACCTTTCAATGACTCAAGGCCTAACTGGGCCTAGGGTATAGGGCTTAATGTAGGGGCTACTTGCCTCCCTACACGCAGAGCTCCTTCTCTAATGTGACAGGTCCCTATCCTAGGGCCTATCCCTGTGACTACCCATGCTCACTAGTGGGGAGTCAGAGCCTCAGCTCTAGCCTGGGGATTTCTGGCCTAGGGCAGAAGCTCGCAGCTCTCTGCCCCCCTTCTTTCCCCCTCTGTATCCTCAGTCTGACTGACTCATGTACTTCACAACATTGTATCAAATCCCCTGCTGGAGAGAATCTGCAAGTCTCAGTGGCTGGCTGGCTGCAGGTGACAGGGATCATAGGGCATTCCCCAGAGGCTGCTGGGAGATGTAGTCCACTCAGGACCTCTTTCCTATGGGGACCGCGTGTGCGATCTCTACTGCGCATGTGCGAAGCTGTAATGGCCACCGCTAAGCTTAACTGCGCGTGCGCAACTTCCCAGAGCTCCTGCACACTTGTAATGGCCACCACTACCCTTGCCAACCTCTGCGCATTGCGCAAACCTCGCGTCACGCCCAAGATGGTGGCACCCACCGGGAGAAGTCGCCGTCCACTTCCCCCACTGCCACAGGGGTAAGACAGGGGGCAAAGGGACATCAGGGAACCCGGGAGTGACCCCCTTACATGTTTAATATTTATATAAACATATATATATATATATATATATATATATATATATATATATTAATAAACATACTGACATGTACATGTTATGAAGAATGAACTAAATTGGGAAATGTTAACAAGTGTTATTTCAACAAATAGAACTATATGGTGATTGTGACAGGGTAAACAAAAGCCACTAGTTATATGCCTGGAAAACTTAGGTCTAGTCTGCAGTGCAGCACTGACTAGGTTAACTTCAGCTGGGAACTTCAGGACAATTAGTTGGATCCCAGCTGCCTAATCAAGGTGTGTTAAAACCCAGGCTGTAGACACATGGAGGCTGTCGGTTGAGGAGAGAGGAGTAAGCTGCTGAGAGATTTCCTGATACAAGGTCTGATTAGAAAAGTAGATGAATTGTGAACTGTCTGTTCCCTAAATAGAAAAGGGAAACTGCCATATACACTGTCTGCTAATGAGAAACTGTTTTTGTCTGTCTGCTGAAGAAAAGCCATTTTCCTTTTGTTACTGATGAAAAGCTATTTTTGTTTTGTGTGCTGTATATTTTGCAAGGCTAAATAAATAAGCCTTGTCAAGAAACCCGCGTGTGTAGTTGCCTGTACTCTGCAATATATGGTGTCAAGAAGTGAGATTTGATTTTTTTCAAAAGGCTCCTGCAGTAAAGTGCCACACACACACACACACACAAGAATGGAATAAATGTTGAAAGAGTTTCTGTGCGAGCAGGCCCGGCTGCAAGCGGAGAGAGATGAAAGACTACAAACAGCACAGGATGAGCGGATTGCCAAGCTGTTGACCCAATTCCAGGGGTCTGCCAGTCCAGAACTTGCAAGCAAACATCCGGTACTCCTGAGGAAAATGGCTCCGGACGAGGATCCAGAGGCTTTTTTACTGATTTTTGAAAGAGTTGCTGAAGCTCAGGGCTGGGCTTCAGATCGCTGGGCAACTGCTTTGGCCCCGCTCCTCATAGGAGAAGCCCAGGCCTCATATCAGGGTCTCCCAGCAGATCAGGCCATGGACTACCGACAAGTAAAAGCCGCCATACTTGATCGCTTAGGTCTGACGCCAGAGACCTACCAGCAGCAGTTTCGGAACATGAAGTACACCGCTAAGATGAGACCCAGGGTCCTCGCTCTGCGATTTTTGGACTAATGTACGCGCTGGATACAACCCGAAGAAGTGCACTAAGGAGGCAATTCTTGAGCAGGTGGTTTTGGAACAATTTCTACAAATAATACCACCTTCCGCACGCTCGTGGGTAAAACGCCACGCTGCTGAAACCCTAGCTTTGGCGGTCTGACTCGTGGAGAACTTCCTTGGGGCTGAGCAGCAGGCGAGTGTCCTGGACCCGACTCCACCGGTACTTGCGGACCCCCAAAGAGGGAGGTCGGATCAATGGGGAACATACGCCCCGTCACGGAACCACCAAGTCCAACGGAAGGAGCAGTCGTTCCAGCAAAGACGGAGTCCAAATGCTGGTCCCCGTAGAGACCCTCATCTCCTTCCGGATGTCAGCTCATCGCAAAGTGAGAGGAACTTCCGTGGACGTCGCCCACAGGACCCACCAGATGCCTGGTCTCCATTAACCGGTCCAAGGGAGCGTTATCTACAGCCCCCTCCTGCAAGGGAACCCTCTCCATGTTCCACCTGCGGAGAACAAGGCCACTGGTATGTGGACTGTCCAAAGATGGATTGTTCATTCAGCAGAACCGTCGCCTCGGCTTTTACTAAGGAAAATTACAAGCCCTGGCTACTTCCAGCCCTGATTGGGGGAAAAACCGTCCAGGCCCTTGTAGATTCGGGCTCTGGGAAAACTCTGGTCCTCCAGGAACTGTTACCGCCCAACATGTGTTCTTTTGACTCCCCATGGAGCATAAAATGTATACACGGCGATGTAAAACGCTATCCGACGGCCAAAATCCGACTACAGGTAAAAGGTCGGGAGGCTTACCTCGAAGTAGGAGTCGCTCCTTTGCTCCCTGCCCCCGTTGTGCTCGGTCGGGACTGGCCTTTCTTTTCGGACCTAATGGCCCAGTCTTTCACGAGGAGCCTCCTTCTAGGGCTCAGGAGAACCCTGGCAAACTGTTCCCCTTCTCGGCAGACCTTTTTCCCAGTAGACACTGGGTTCAAAAGACTTGGAAGCAAAGACGCTTGGACAAACAGGACTGGTTGCAGAAATCTGGGTCTCAAGGTGACCATTCTAGTAGTCAGAGGTCACAAGTGATGGCAGGGGATGGCCAAAGGGAGGGGGATATGTGCCCTGGAGATTTACCAGACCTGTACCTCCCTGACTTTTGCCAGAAACAAAAGGAAGACCCAGTCCTTGCTAGACAGTATGACAAGGTGGTGAAAATTGATGAACAGATTTTAGATGCACAAGGGGTGATAGTATTCCCCCATTTTGAGCTATCAAAGGATATCCTATATAGGGTGAATAGGCAGACACAAACAGGGGAGGTCACCAGACAGATATTGGTTCCCAAGGCGTTTGTTAAATCTGTGTTCACTCTAGCCCATACTGTCCCTTGGGGTGGTCACCTGGGCAGGGATAAAACATTGGACCGTATTTCATCCCGATTCTATTGGCCAGGGATGCATAATGATATTGCTAAGCTATGTGCAGCATGTCCGGAGTGCCAGTTAACTAATCCAAAAGGACAAAAACCAGCCCCTTTGGTTCCTCTACCATTGGTGTCAGTTCCCTTTGAGAGGATTGGGGTAGACTTGGTAGGACCTCTAGAACCTTCTGCGAAAGGACACAGGTTTATCCTTGTCATAGTTGATTATGCAACAAGATATCCTGAGGCGTTCCCCTGAGAACAGCAACGGCGAAGCAAGTAGCCAACAAGTTGTTGGAACTGTTCTCACTGGTTGGACTTCCCCAGGTTATGTTGACAGACCAAGGTACAAATTTCATGGCTAAACTGATGCAGGATGTCTTAAAGTTACTAGATGTCAAGTCTGTTCGGACATCGGTCTTCCATCCACAGAATGATGGATTGGTGGAAAGATTTAACCGAACTCTAAAAGGGATGCTGAGGAAATTTGTAGATTCAGAGAAGAGAGCCTGGGATGAACTTCTCCCTTTTCTGCTGTTTGCAGTGCGGGTTGTCCCCCAGGCCTCCACGGGATTCTCTCCATTTGAATTTCTCTATGGCCGCCAACCCCGAGGTATCCTAGACCTCCTAAAGGAGTCCTGGGAGGAACAGCAGTCCCCTTCTAAGAATACCCTGCAATATGTACTAGACCTTAGGAAGCGCCTAGATGTGGTAGGCCATTTTGCCAGGGAGAATCTTAGATCAGCCCAGGACAGTCAGGAGAGACATTACAATCAGAATGCTTGCATGAGAGTGTTTCACCCAGCAGACCAGGTGATGTTATTGTTACCCAGTTGCGAGAGTAAACTCCTGGCCAAATGGCAGGGCCCATTCGAATATCCGCCGTACGGGTGATGTGGATTACGAGATCGCTCAACCAGGGTCCAGGAAGGGTAAACAAATTTACCATGTAAACTTGCTGAAACCCTGGAAGATGCAGCGGTCTCTATTCATCCACCCGGTGGAGGAGGAAACGGACTTGGGTCCTCAGCCTCCACGAGAGAACGTTGTGAGTGACGATAAAATCCCAATGGGTAAACAGTTGTCCTCTGAACAAAAACGGGACCTTTTAGCAATAATTACTCAATTCCAGGATGTTTTTTCTGACTTACCAGGACAAACTAACTTAATTTCCCATGCAATCGAGACAGCACCTGGGGTAAAAGTACGTTCCTGTCCTTATAGGTTGCCTGAAAGTCGTAGGGCTATGGTAGAGAAGGAGGTACAAGAAATGTTACACTTAGGAGTGATTGAGGAATCATGCAGTGAGTGGTATAGTCCACTAATTATGGTCCCTAAACCCGATGGGAAGGCAAGATTTTGTGTGGACCTCCGAAAGGTCAATGCGGTATCCAAGTTTGACACATATCCGATGCCAAGGGTGGACGAATTAATTGACGTCCTTGGTAACGCGGAATATATATCCACGTTGGACTTGACAAAAGGATACTGGTAAATAACCTTAGAGGAAAAGTCCAAATGCAAAACAGCCTTTGCCACTCCCATGGGTTTATACCAGTTTGTGACAATGCCATTTGGACTGCATGGAGCCCAAGCCACATTTCAGAGACTCATGGATAAGGTACTGAGGCCCCATAGTACTTATGCCTCAGCCTACCTAGATGACATTGTCATTTATAGTAAACACTGGTGGGCCCATCTAAATAGGCTGAAAGCGGTCCTCAAATCTCTAAGAGATGCAGGGCTCACAGCCAACCCTAAGAAATGTGCCCTTGGTAAAGCGAAAACCAAATACTTAGGGTATGCAGTGGGAGGTGGAAAAGTTCCGACCCCCCAAACAAAAACGCAGGTACGCTCTCTGCTGGGTTTAGCAGGGTACTACCGGCGGTTTATCCCCAACTATTCGGAAGTGGCAGCCCCTTTAACGGACCTCACAAAAAAGTGTGCCCCTACACAAGTGGTGTGGTCAAGGGATTGTCAGAGAGCCTTTGAGTGCATAAAATGGTGTCTATCAGAGGGTCCTATCCTTAGAAGCCCAGACTTCAACAGCCCTTTTATAGTGCAAACAGATGCATCAGAGATAGGGCTAGGGGCAGTGTTGTCACAACAGTTTGAGGGAGTTGAACATCCTATCTTTTTCCTGAGTAGGAAATTGTTCCCAAGGGAAAAAAACTACTCAGTGATTGAGAAAGAGTTCCTCGCAGTAAAGTGGGAAATCGAGGCTTTGAGGCATTACCTGGCAGGAGTCCATTTTACTTTGGTAACAGATCATGCTCCACTGAAGTGGTTAAATAGCATGAAGGATTCCAATGCTAGATTGACTAGGTGGTATATGGCCCTCCAACCCTTCTCATTTGAGATTCAGCATAGGCCGTGAAAAGAGAACGCAAATGCTGACTTCTTTTCTAGAGAAGGGGTGGATGGCTGGGCTTCAGCTGTGCGTAGCCCCAGCCACACACTAACAGGGGAGGAATGTGACAGGGTAAACAAAAGCCACCAGTTATATGCCTGGAAAACCTATGTCTAGTCTGCATTGCAGCACTGACTAGGTTAACTTCAGCTGGGAACCTCAGGACAATTAGTTGGATCCCAGCTGCCTAATCAAGGTGTGTTAAAACCCAGACTGTAGACACATGGAGGCTGTCGGTTTAGGAGAGAGGAGTAAGCTGCTGAGAGATTTCCTGATACAAGGTCTGATTAGAAAAGTAGATGAATTGTGAACTGTCTGTTCCCTAAATAGAAAAGGGAAACTGCCATATACACTGTCTGCTAATGAGAAACTGTTTTTGTCTGTCTGCTGAAGAAAAGCCATTTTCCTTTTGTTGCTGATGAAAAGCTATTTTTGTTTTGTGTGCTGTATATTTTGCAAGGCTAAATAAATAAGCCTTGTCAAAAACCCGCGTGTGTAGTTGCATGTACCCTGCAACAGCGATGTATTTATATATATATTATATATATATATATATATATATATATATATATATATATATATGGAACACACAATAGATGCCGCAATCAAATCACCCTTGTATGATTAAATAATCAGTTAACCAGAGGTCAAGGTAAAAGGTAACCCTCTGGTGGTGCTACCGACCCAAGAGAATAATATGACTAAAAGGGAAGGAGAGAAGGGTCAAAAAGGTGCACTCAGATGCTGAATTATGAAAAATAGAAATGGACTTTATTAACAAAGAGTATAAAAAACACAAAAGACAGACCCACACAAATCACATGTCAGATCGCTATGCGACACAATGTAAGAACACCAAAGATGTACAATTGGTCTGATAAGAGCCAAAGCAAGGTGACAATATATCATTACAAATATAACATACAGTAGAGGCAACTCTTATTCGAACAAAAACCAGTGGAAATTCCCCCCAAAAACCAGGAAACACCCAGGTACATTCTGAATACATGCCTTAAACTTGCCTTAAACTAGCCCCAGCATTTCTGCATTGATTAATGGCCTATCAGATTAACAGCGGGGGTCCCTGGCAGTCCCATTCAAACTGAATTGGACTGCCAGGGATCCCTGCTGTGTTAATCCTATGGGTCGTTAGTCAATGCAGAAATGCCTTAAACGTGCCTCAAACTAGCCCAGAACATACCCAGCACATACCCAGCACATACCCAGAATGTAACCTGGCTAGTTTACGGCAAATGTTAGAATAAACGTTGCCTCTACTGTAACAGAACTAGTTTTTCCCCTAGTTCTGTTATGTTATATTTGTAATTGTATATTGTCACCTTGCTTTGGCTCTTATCAGACCAATTGTACCTCTATGGTGTTCTTACATTGTGTCGCATAGCGATCTGACATGTGATTTGTGTGGGTCTGTCTTTTGTGTTTTTTATTCTCTTTGTTAATAAAGTCCATTTCTATTTTTCAGAATTCAGCATCTGAGTGCACCTTTTTGACCCTACTCTCCCTCCCTTTTAGTCATAAAATATATATATATATATATATATATATATATATATATATATATATATATATATAAAAATATTATTGTATATATGTTAAAACATGTATGTCTTTGTTGTGCAATTATATCCGCTATGTAATGGAGCGCTTAACTTGTTACCGCATGTTCAGCCTCTTTATTTTTAACATGCACATTAATTTAACATCAGCAATATTCGTGTTATTGTGTTTATGTGCTGACATGCTGTGTTTATCCGTGTTTACAGTGTGACAATGCTCATGTCTGTGCATCTGTGTGTGTGAAGTGTGTCAAACTTTGTTGTCTTTGTCAAGCATATGTTTGGGTGTGTGTGTTTATGTGTGTGTCAATGTGTGTGTCAATGTGTGTTTGCGCTCACCGGTGCTTCAGTGTGCATGTGTCATTACGAGTGTACGATGAACTTTCACTGTGCATCAGCATGTGTGTGTTGCACGCGTATCTGCTTTATATTTCTGTGTCAGTTTTTTTTCTGCTTGTGTTTGCATGGCTGTTTATTACCAAGGGTTTCATAGATATACAACATGTGTGCTTTGAACATGTCATGCATTGTCAATGAAATATAGAATATGAAGAACAATTACACATATTTACCCTTTATGACTTTGTCAAAATTGTGCTGTCACGTACACGTTGTTAGCCTGCCCCAAAGGTTGGTCAGCAAATGGTGAATCCTGCTGCATATACATGAAGTTTGCAGCTGCAGCTTCTTGAACATGGTCTGCCGCTGATGGACCCGTCGGTCGAGGATAGTCACCTTCTTTAACAGCACAACTTTCTTCCCCAAATAGCTGCGAGATATTTCTCACAATCATACTTGTTTCTTCTTCATACTGAAAATCATACAGCGGTAGCCACTGTGCTGCAGTATCGCTGGAAACAACAGCAGGAGCGTTCCCATGATGTAATGGATTATTGAAAAAGCTTTTGACCAGGGAAGCGCGAGCTTCCCCCCCTCACCTAGCATTATTTATATATAACGTACCAATAACGAGAAGACACAGACTGGAGGTAAAATTGCCGTGGCTTTGTTTATTAATAATAAACATAATCATAACTGAGGTAGCGTGCTGCCCGTCTGCGCCAGAAAGTGCTCAGCGCTGGGCAATGCAAGAGGGGGCACCCGGAAGTATGTCCCTTATGATCTGCCCCCTCGCTTCAACCTGCTTTACCATCCCCGAGCCCCCTCTAGCAGGACAAGCACCTAGCCCCCCCAACTGCCACCGCGACAAAACACATTGGCCCCGCAATAACCACTCCGTCCGGATCTTTTCGTCTTCCCATATGTATGTCGATTTATTTTTCGCTTCCTGCAACATAAAGAAATGTTAACCTGCCAAGCAAACTTCGGATCCTGCATTAAACTAGGGATGGGTGGATGGTTGGGAATCCTTTGCCATCCAGGAGCAAGAGGCCGGACCTCCCTCCGGGCTGCCGGCTTTATCCTTGAGGCCCCTCCCCCGGCCACTCTTGTGGCCAATCTGGTTCGGGGAGGCAGAGCCCCCCGGTCACCTGCTGTGCCGCCCATTCAGGCTAGGCCCACTTCATGACCAGGGAGGCGCGAGCTTCCCCCCCCTCACCTAGCATTATTTATATATAATGTACCAATAACGAGAGGACACAGTCTGGAGGTAAAATGGCTGCGGCTTTGTTTATTAATAATAAACATAATCATAACTGAGGTAGCGTGCTGCCCATCCGTGCCAGAAAGTGCTCGGTGCTGGGCAATGCAAGAGGGGGCACCCGGAAGTACGTCCCAGTGACCTGCCCCCTCGCTTCAACCTGCTTTACCAGCCCCGAGCCCCCTCTGGCAGGACAAGCACCTACACCCCCCCCCCAACTGCTGCCACCGACGGGCCTGTTTAACCCCCCTTAAATCAGGCCCATACCGCCATACCCTCGCTCGCTGCCTCCCGACCCCTTCTGCCAAAACTCGGCTGCCCCTTTATTGGGGTGTCTTTCCCGCCGAAGCGCCATTGTCTCTACCGAATTTGGCGTCCGTGCCTTCCTGCTGTCCTGTCCCCTTAAACCCTTTACTGTCCTTCTTGTAACAGACTTGGGGTGCTGGCCCCCGCACCTGGTGCAGCTATGCTGGAAATGACAATTGGGGAATCTGCATTTTGACTCTTTAAATCCCCAGCATATGCCTGACTGTTTACCGACTGCGCGTCCCCTTCCTGCCAGCCGCACGAACCATTCAGAACCCTCCTGTGGATTATTACTGTTCATGTCCCCCTGAAAGCCTGCCCCACGAGAGGTTGAACCTCCTCCCCCCGAAATGTGATCTAAGTATAAGTCAACATCCTTACGGTCCCACGTAACCACCCCTTTATTCTCCTGCATACTTTGCCTGAATTCTACGTCGTATGTTCACCATCCCATTCCCCCGTATTTTTGAAACGCCTTCCTGAATATGTCCTGGTATTTAAACAACGCGGAGCATAATTGTTGCTCCTTTTCACCCATTACGCCTGCTAAAATCCCAAACGCCTGCACCCAATTACCGAAAGTGCGTGGGTACAATCGTCTTTCTACATCGTCCTTCTTAGCTTTCCCTTTCTTCTCGGATTTCGCTACTGCTTCGTTGTACCCAGGAAGCAACGTCAGTAACTCAACATAGTCCCCTGCCCAAATTCTTTCTTTCACCTCGTCTGACAGATGCGCGCCCAGGGATCGGGTGACCGCTGTGTATGAATCACCATATGCCGCATCCCCTACCCTCTTTGACCTTGATGCCGCTACTGGCACCCCATCCCTGCCCCTTCTGCTACTCCTCCTACTGCGCTAGCTGCTGCTTTTACTCCCGCTCCGTGCCCTGACCCCACCTCTGTTGTTACCTGGCTAGCTGCGGATCCCGCGCTGCCCCTAGCGCCTTCCTCCCCTGCCAAAGCCTGCTCCTGTGTAATCCTAGCTGACGCGCTTGCTGCTCTGGGGTTCGCCCCTGCTGCTGTTCTTCCTTGTGCCTCGCTAGACTTGCCTATGCCTGCCGCTAGCAACTCCGCCTGAACGACCTTTTCCATTATGCCGTTCAATCTCGCCTCGGCATTGTCCGCTGCCCCCGCTACCGAACTCTCCTGAATCGGGGAACCGCGGATGCCTGGCAAGGTAGCCCCCCTTAAATGCGTAGCTCTCTTACGCTTACCCTTTGGTGTCTCGGTCCCCGGCGGTGATGTGAACCGCCTGTCGGGACCAACCTCGAGGCCCTTGCCCCTCCGAGTTCTGTTTGCAGGCCCACCAGGGCGCCCCGTCCGCTTACGAGTCGTGGACGATGTACCAGCGCTGCAAAGTGAGGTCGACCGTGTCCCGACCGGTCCAGCCTACCCTGTAAGAGAAAACAAGATTGAACCACCCCACACAGGATTCATCCATCCTAAACGGAAGCCGCCATCCAGGGCTCCAACCCACCCCTGCACATGCCCACTGCGGGCCCCATGTGCTCCTCTCCTCCACCTTGAGTGCCGTTCACCCCCACCATGGCCCGTCTGTCGATAAGCTCACGGCCCGACCCACACCGCTATCCCCACGCCCGGCGGTGGAATCTTCCCTCCGTGTTGGACCTCATCCCCGTGCTCATATACACGTATATATATCTATAAAATGACAAGAAAGAAAGCACCTGATCCTAGTCTAATATGAAAATACACATTTAATAACGAATATTAGACCCAACAAATTTAAACTCACAAACATATGTGAATAAAAAGCATGTAATGAGTATACTCATTCGCCAGCTGCCGGAACATACTGCTCTGCTCACACACCAAACCGATCTTCACTGCAGTCCCAATCCGTCTGAGCCACCGTCCAGCAGGGCTCTCAGAAGGTAACACACACTCTCCCGATGTGAACCGGATGCAGACCGCTCTCCAGATCCCCTGATGAAATCACCGTTAGAGTGAAGATACGCGTAGGGATGTTAGTGTGAGCTACTGACAGGACTTAGTATACTCAGACAATCTGTGGCTGCTGCTGGGACATTACCTATGTTGCTGTGCTTTGGCAAACTGAATCACTAGCTCGTTCTCCCCTGCGGGGTCACGTCACAATTTCCTCCCATCCGGAGTTACTGTGGAGAGCGGTCTGCATCCGGTTCACATTGGGAGAGTGTGTGTTACCATCTGAGAGCCCTGCTGGACGGTGGCTCAGATGGATTGGGACTGCAGTGAAGATCGGTTTGGCGTGTGAGCAGAGTAGTGTGTTCCAGCAGCTGGCGCATGAGTATACTCATTACATGCTTTTTATTCACATATGTTTGTGAGTTTAAATTTGTTGGGTCTAATATTCGTTATTAAATGTGTATTTTCATATTACACTAGGATCAGGTGCTTTCTTTCTTGTCGTTTTGTAGATCACTGGGAGGTCGTTGGTTCCTTGCAGATAACAGCCGGTATCCAGATTAGTGGACCATCATCTATTTTTCCAATTTTACAGGATTATTTCTTTTTTATGTTTTTTTATCTATTTTATTCATTTGCTGAATTACGTTGGTTTGCAAACTATTTAAGCATATTTTTGTAATATTCAGTCATTAGCTCACACTAATTAGTTATTGAATTATTTTTATATTACTGTGTGTGTTTTTTAATTAAATACTACTGCTGACATTAACTAATCACCTAGACAGAAATATTAAGTACATTGATTATATATACCATCTTAGTGTTAGAAGAAAACACCTGAGGGGTGTTCCGTTCACTTGCCCTCCAGGCTGCGTCCCCTTACCCCACGGCCTCTCCCATGACCAGGCTGTGGCCTTCCCCCCAGTCGCCACTGACTTACCCTTCTGCTTCCCTGTGAGCAACCAGACCGGATGTCGTGCTCCGCCACTCGGACAGCCTTCATCGCTTGATGATGGCCATGCCTCTGCGCATGTGGCCTCCAAACCTGCTTGAGCGCTCTCCCGGCTTCTCGTCTCTCCTTGGTTGCTTCCGGATCCCTGCGTCAATGCCCGCAATTGCTGGTGCAGCCACCCCTCGTCGTGGTCCTGTGCTTCCGCCAAGAGCCGCATCGTACTAGCCTGTAAAGAAATTCCCAAAAGCACTGTGTGCCGGTGCTTTGCCTTCCTGCGCAACTGCTGTAATAACAAAATTACACGTTACCCCTTGCATATCCATTCTTTTTTTAATTTTTTTAATTATGTATATACCTATATACACGTATATATACACCTATATACACGTATATCTATATCTATATGCACGTATCCTTCCTTATATATACCTATCTATGCCCATATACACGTATATATACCTATATATGTATATCTATTCTCCCATATATGCATGCCCGCCTACGCCCGTAGCCCCCCCATAACCCGTATAAACGCCTACCACATGACTATGCACCACATATAAGCCGATTTCTAATACCTATGAACGCCTAACGATACCCGTCATTCATACGTGATTTCCGGCGTTAAAGAACCATGAAATACCGCATGGTGAACTGTTTAATATTGAAAGCGTGATAACATGATGGTGAACTGTTTCATATTGATTGATGTACTGTATATAACAATATGCATAACACTTCTCTGGCCCATATAATATTAATGCATGGTGGCTTTTCTAATCATAACAACCTGAAATAGCACTTTTTTTTTAATGCGTACTGTATAACACCTACTTTCTCAGTGAACTAACCACATGCATACCACATATGCCCATGTTTATAATGACATGCTATCTAGCACACACGTCTGGCGAATACTTATATCCTAAGAAAAACTTGCCAAGTATAAGCAATTCCCCCAGCGCTGCACTTCGCTGTGAGAAAGGGAGGAGCGCCAGCCTTATGCCCCCAGCGGGCCCTCTTGCCCCCAATGTTTGCCCCCCCCCAGTGGTCCTCTTGCCTCCAATGTCCAGTGGCCCTCTTGCCCCCAATGTCCCGTCCCCCCCAGTGGGCCCTCTTGCCCCCAATGTCCCCCCCCAGTGGGCCCTCTTGCCCCCAATGTCCCACCCCAGTGGGCCCTCTTGCCCCCAATGTCCCCCCACGAGTGGGCCCTCTAGCCCCCAATGTTTCCCCCCCAGCGGGCACCATTGAAGAGACAGGGGGGGAAGCTGCGCAATGAAGGGGGGCCGCCCTCCCCCACCGCTGGATCGCCACGTGGGTGCCGGGGGAAGGAGCGCACCAATGGCTGTTTCTCCATGCGGACCACCGCACTAGAAGCGGGGCACCCCCCGGGTGGAGCCGAGCAGGGTAACCGTGCACCCCGCTGGCGGCATAATTTCCCACCCTTTCCTCACCCGGATGCCTCCCCTGCGGCGGGACCGTGTGCCCCATGTTCCGGGGAAGACGTGCCTCACCAGCATTATGCGCAGTCCGCCAGAGTGTCCCTCCTGTCCCAGAATCCCACTTCCCCACGCGCCGCCAATTCAAGAAGCGCGGCCATTGCGGAGGGGGGAGTCCCGGGATTTGAGGTAGAGGAGAGCGCCCTATGCGGCGAGACCGCGTGGGGGACCCACGTGCCCGCCATGCCGCAGCTGGCGGCTACTACCGAGCCGAAACCTCCGCTCCACCACCCCCCCGTGCGGGAGTGGCCACGGGAGCAGGCATCTTGGCGCCTGTCCTCCTCATCGACGGCCAAGAACCGGCCCGTGTGCTGAGGCCGGGGAAGCCAGGGCGGCCTCCCCCACCCCGGAGTCCCTCTCCTCCTTGTATCCCGCTTCCCCCCTCGCCGCCAGTCCAAAAAGCCCGGCAATGAGGGAGGGGGGAGTGCTCGGGAAATGACCCCTTTAGGGGGCTTACCTTAATTAGAGGAGGAGAGGAACACCTGATCAATAGGAGGAGAGGGACACCCGAATCCTTGGCCAGCCAGGAGCAGGAGGCCGGACCTCCCTCTTGGCAGCTGGCTTTATCCTTGAAGCCCCTCCCCCGGCCGCTCTTGCGGCCAATCCAGTTCGGGGAGGCCAAGCCCCCCGGTCACCTGCTGTGCCACCCATTCAGGCTAGGCCCGCTTCATTCTCAATAAATAAGTTCCATTCTGGCATTTTATCTTAAAGGAACCATTTACTTCCCAACAGCATCGGTTCTCATTTTCGCGTGGCATTACTCTAACGAAACATTGCTGGACTGATAAAATGTGTCTTACTCTATTTTGCCAATTGTGTGGCTCATTCTTTGATCTATAGTAAGGATATTTACCAATAATGTAAGCATAAATTTCCTGCGTTGTGGCTCTGTGGTCTTCTGTACTTTCGATCGCTTGAAAAATTAATTCTCTAAATGTAATATGTGGTCGTGTCTGCATCTCCCACAAACCCGCCATGTCCATGTACTGTAACTGTTGCTCTTGGTTTAAAGTGAAACTGTTTGCAGCATAGATGTGTGCACGAGTAACAAGTTTCATTTTTGTATCAAGCTCTTCTTATTCTCAAGGTCACTAAACAATGTGAATTCTGTTCATATGTTATTCTCCCCCTACCAGGTGTGCGAAATAAGTGGTTCGTTACTGCTCCCTGTGCAAAATATTTATTATGTGCACCCTTTAATCTGCATTATTTTTGATAGTGAGGAAACACATACAATTGGCAAACTTCTTTTACAAATTCCACATTTTAATACTACTGCTACAGTTGTATAACTGTAACACAGTGGTATGTTAATTTGATAAATAACATACATGTTCAGCCCTGCTCCAAACAATGTACTTTAACCATCTAACTTATAGATAGCATGTACATATTACATATACTGTTCTTTGTCTCTTTATTATATTGCTTAACAAATGCAACATGATTGTGGTCTTTTCACACATGCGCTTAGTAAACCTCTGAAACTGGGTTACATAATAGCCTGCATGTGTACACGTACATACAGTACTTCACACATAATAAACCTTTGCAACTGAAACACCAAGAAAACATATGACTTAATGTCAAAACTATGTACATGTAACGGTCATTATGACAAATGTATAAACTTTTGCAGGCACAACATCACAGTATTGAAACTGATGTTTCAGTTAGTCATAATATTGATTGTTTACAACTATATAACTTCCTATTTATATGGGATAAGTCTTAATAGCAAACATACTATATTGAAGTGGCAACTATGGGTATATTTATTTATAACAATTCCATTCTTGACACACATTGTATAACGGTAGCATAATGAAGTACACAAGGACTTCAGAACTCCAGTCCTCGATTGCCGCAAAAAGGCCAGGTTTATAGTATGTCACAACATTAGAAAAGCTGCCTCAATTACTAGCTCGTTCATTGTGACCCAGTAAGTCTGGCAGATGTGCTTACGTTGGGATATCCTTTAAAACTTCCATGGTTGCGGCCCTCGAACACTTTAGTTGGCCATGCCTGATGTACACCAATGAAATGGTGATGTCACTCATATGCTGTATTTATTTGTATGATTATTTCTGAGATCTTGTAGAAGGCATGTTTTACTTTGCAAAAAGGCTTTTGCACCTCTTCTAAGCCGCTTTCGTGAACATGTGACACTTCTTATTTTTCCAGGTACACTGGCGATGACTTCACCCTCTGCCTGGTGTTCTTCTTCATTCTGTATGGATGACTGCTGTGGCTTTTGTTCAGCTTCTACAGCCCTACCTTGTTGTGCCTGATGCTCATCGTGCATACTGTAGGATCTGTTGTTTCATTTTGAAGCTGCTTAACTTGCAATTGCATTTGTTCATGCTGAGATTCCTGATCTAGTCCTTTAAACACATCCATGTTTTGCACATTTCTCCCTTGTACAGACTGCTGTGTCTGCTGATTAAAATAGTTGTACATTTGGGGAGATGACCATTGAAGATACCCTTCATAAGATGGATGAACGACATGTTGTGGTTGCTGGTGTGTTTAAGGCTGAACAAATGTTTGCTGTGGATGGTGTGCATTCGGTTGCCAGACAAATTGCCCTGCCTGATGCTGGGAGGATTGTACCGTTTGTGGGCAGACTTGTGCCTGCTGGGGGTAACCATGAGCATTAGATGTGTTAAACAATTGCTGTTGTGGGAAAAAAGGAAATTGTTCAACTTGTTCATGTTCTGCAACACTGGCTGCACTTTCATTATGCCCCTGAGGATGGATGGATTGATTGATTTGTGGAAGTTGTGTCACTGGTGGTGTTGGAATAAAAGACTGGGGAACAGAAGTCTGTAATGTTCCAGCAAATGACAAACAAGTGTTTTGAATTTTTTGGTGTTCTGTGTTCTTTGGCCAAAGTGTGCTAACAGAGGGTGCCTTAATTTCAGCCACAGGGGGACTTATATGTGTGATGCGATTTGTCCTTGGTTGGTTGGAGAGTGGCCTACAAATGTTTCTGTGGAGAACACCAGTGATTCAAATGTGCCCATGTCTGAAGTAGGCCTTGCTGCAGCACAATCAGTTTTACAGGCCCGCAAACGGTTGTGCTCAATCAAACTTCCTGCAATCGATTGCATTGACCGATTCAACAGTTTGAGCTCCACTGTGTTGTCATGCAAAATTTCTTTTATGCTGCATATTTCAGCTACCATTCTGTTCTGCACATGAAGCATTTCATGATGACGGGTAGCGTGAATGTGCAACCATCGTTCTTCAGCAAGCTCTATTGCAGGACCAGTATATTGTGCCGCGACAAGAGGTACATGGCTTGCTTTGTCATTTCTGACTCCTGGTTGACTCAACTGTGCTCTATGTGATGATACACCCAGGGATACATCAAGTCCAGAAATAAGACCAGGAGATGGAACATCTATGTACTGTGACAGACTCACTAACTCAGTAGGCTGGAATAGTGAATGGAGAGACGCTGCAGCCAGTTCACAGAGTGTTAATCTCCTCAGACAGAAAGAAGCACACCTGCAGCCTAATTAAACAGGGGCTGAACTATCAGTGAAACAAGTGCTTTAAAAAGCAGGAAGTTGCTCACACAAGGTGAGCTTGTTTTTCCACAGGAAGGTGGAGAGAACTCTCCCGGCTTGGAAGCCGAGCAGCTGCTGCTGCTCTGGTCCCCAGTCCTGCGAGGAGCTCTGCTGCTGGGACCAGCTGGGACCCCATCCCAGGGTAAATATAAAGATACAGATTGCTGCGAGGCTGGACAAAGCTTGCTCCCCAGAACCGTGTTCCTGTTTGCTGCTGGAGCTGCTATACAGATAAGACTTTATTCTTATACGTATCGGTTAACCTTTGTGTAGCATGTTTTGGGCATGACCAGATAAGCTGGCTGTCTTGTTAGTAAGGGCTCAAAAATTTAGTTAGTGTTCCTAACGGGACTAGGCTTTAATTTGCAAGAAAGTAGTTTCTTAAAGGGACAGTTCACCCGTACATATTTTGGTTTTGGCTAATAAACCACTAGTGTTTAAAGTTTCCCATCGTGTCAAGAGTCTTACTGACCCCGCCGCAAGGCCGTCCTGCCACAGGTGGTGTCAGAAGTGGGATGTTACGCCTCTGGGGGTCAGTAGATGAAGATGTGTTGAGACACTGAACTCAAGCGGAAAAAAAATAAAAATGATTTTTTGCTGAAATATGGAAGTTACAGCTAGCAAGCGCTGAGTGTAAATTTTGCCCCGTCGGGTATGAAAGGATTGCTGTGTAAAGCTAATGCCTTTTGCTGAAGTGAGTGAATTTGCAGCTAGCAAGTGCTGTGAGCAAAGTTTGCCCTGTCTGGTAAAAAAGAAAGTGAAAATTAGTTTTTGCAAAGAAGTTGCCCTAAGAAGAACCCAGAAGGTTCAAATATTGTAAAGCAAGAACAACTTACGTGTGTTGTGCAAAGTCTGCCTCGTCGGGTGTGAAAAAAAAAAAAAACGGGGTTTTAAAATGGCTGCCGTCATTTGTCAGTTTTGCAATGTACATAACCATACAAAACAGTGTCCCTTCAGGCCATATGATGATTGTGATGACGACGCATATGTGGCCCCGAGAAGAGAGACGTACCCGCAGATGAAAGCTGCAAAAGTGTCCAGTGTGTGTGTGCCCAGTACCACTGATGTCTCTAGAACTAATAAAACAAAGAGAAAGAAGAAAAATAAAAATATTTCTCAAGTCACAGAGGAAGTGACCGAACCACTTGAGCCTGCGATATCAGGACAACAGGCGTCAGCAAGCCACCGAGATGTGCTGCAGACCGGAGTGATGGGCAGAATTGTCACAGGAACGGTGGCAAAGGAAAAGGAGGAGCAAAGGGAAGCTCAATCCTTGATCCAGGGAAAAGAGGCCTTAATTTCTGCACTCCAAACTGCCCAGCGTGATTATGATGTCTTGCAGAAACAATTGAATAGGGAGCGAGAAGCTAATGCAGAGGTACAGAGGTGTATACTCCCAGCTATACAAGAGTATGCGGCTTTAAAGAAAACAGAGCAACTCTTGCGGAGTGAGTTGGAGGAGCTGACGACAAGTTTGAATAAGGCCAACACCGCAATTGCTAACATGGAATCAGAGAGAACAAGTCCTGACTGGAGACCATGCTATCAGATGTCCCAGAGGGATGTGCAAAACTTCATCAAAGACTTAGAAGTTTCTCACCAAGAAGCTAGCACGCTCAAAACAGAGCTGGAGCTCTCACGCCAGGAGGGCCACAGTCTAAACACAGAGCTGGGTATGTTGAAGGAAACCCATGAGAATGCCCTGAGGGATTTAGAGACTGTAAAGAAGGAGAGTGTAAGTCTGACGCAGAAAAATTCAGACTCGACTGATCAAATCAGTAAAGGTGATAAGAAGCTCCACCAAGCAGGAAAAGTGGAGAAGCAATTGATCCAGGAAAAGCTAGAGGTGCAGGAAGCACTGCAGAATGCAGAGAGGATGCAACGTGTCTCCCTGCAGCAGCACACACAGGCAACGCACTTATGGCAGAGCCAGCTGCAAGAGCTACATGCAAGTTTTCAAGCAGCCAAGGAGAAGCAGCGAGTGCTACAGGAACGGCTGAGTACCCAGTATGTCCCCACAGAACAGCATGAGGAACTGAGGGCCACGCTGTACGCCACAAGAGCATCGCTAGGGGCAGAGCTGGGTACTTTGAAGAAAGCCAATGAAACGGTCCTAAGGGATATAGAGACTGTGAAAATGGAGAATATAAACCTGAAGGAAGAGGTTTTAAACCTGACTGGTCTGGTCAGTGATGGGACTGAGAAGCTTCACCAAGCGCAGAAAGTGAAGACGCAATTGGCGCAAGAAAAAAATGAAGTACAGGCTGCTCTGCAGAATGCAGAGAAAATGCTGGAAAAAGAATGCCTCGCCCTGGAGCAGCTGAAGATCACGTTGAGCGCCACAAGAGCATCACTGGAGGCGGAGCTTAGAAGACAGGTGACTCTGTGTGAGAGGGAACATGAGAAGGTCCAAAGACTGGAGCAAGAGCTGAAGAAGCAGAGAGGCAACTCCATCTCCATGAGTCAGTATGCCAAGGAGAAAGAAGCCTGGAAGACAGAAGCAACAGCGATATTGGCGACAAGAACTGCAGAGCTCAAAATGATGGAGGAGGCATTGATGCAAACCCAGAGTAAGCACCGGGAAGAGGTGAAGGCCCTGAGAGGGGACTGGCAGCATCAGATTGAAGAGCTGCAAATGCAGGTTGCTGAGCGCAAGATACAGCTCGCCAAGCGGGAGAAGGTGACCGTCCGACAGGTGGCTTGCCTGATGTTGCACCATGAAACCGAGATGGCTGATATCCACAAGCGGCTGGACTACACAACCAATGAGGGGGCCCAGCTACAGCTGGAGCTAGACAAGGTCCGGGAGGAGCACCAGCAGCTGCAGGTCCAGAATAAAGAAAGAGAGACAGATTTAAGCCTTGCTCTGAGTCTGCTAGGAGACGTAGAATCGCGACTCAATTCTAACGAAGATGAACTAGCAGCCGCACTGAGTGAAAGAAGAAAGGCAGAAGGACTGCTTCAAGACCTGAGGAAGGACCTGGAGTCTGAGTGTGCTGGCCGTAAGATGGCGGAGAAACAAAAGTGTGACCTGGTCAAGGAGCTTGAGGCTCTGAAGACTGAGCGGGACGCTACGTTGGACTCTACGGCTGACCAGCAGGAGGTTTCTCAGATGAAGCTGGAGGAAAAGCTTGCAACCCCAAGACAGACGTTTGGGTTACTGAAGCAGTCCAAGGAAAAGGTGGCGGTAGAGATAAAACAAGGGAGGCACTCCAGGAAGCATGACCGTGATACCATTGCAGAACTACACTCTACTTTCCACAAGGCACGGAATGCGAAGGCCAAATTGCGATGCACTAGCACAGTAAGAATCCAATCAAACTACAGAGCCCAGGGGACACAAAGTGGATTCCTTGCCATGAGGGCAGCCTCTGTGAAGAGACAGCCGCGAATGAGAGGGAAGTGTGCCCGTGATCATAAGGGGAGAAAGACCGCACAGATGGTCCAGCAAATCTCCCAACAGAGTAAGTTAAAGAGTCAAGAAAGAAAGGCCCAAGCCTATGAGTCTGCTGACCGTAAAAGAGAGGTGCCATGGGGTGTACTTCGGGTTAAAAGGAATCCCGACCAAGTTGAAGTACTGAAGATAAATGGTGTGGAACCCAACACTGAAAGTACACTGAGGAAGAAAGGTCCAAAAGAGAAGGCCAAACAGTCACTGGCGAGTGTATGCAATGAGCTGACCGAGGTCAGTGCTCTTCTACAGGATAAGGGAGACTCTGAGCACAAGAGGACAAGGACAACAATGCATCTTCAGGATTTACAGATCAAGGTCACAGCGTGGCGTAGAGTCCTGGCAGAGAGAGCTAATAGACAGCAGGATGCCCAGGAACCTTGTCAAGAAGAGACACAACAAAAGCGGAGCATCAACCTTAAACTGAAACTGGCACAAGACAAAGAGATAGGGAGGTACCAGTCTTCAGACACAGGTAGCCTGGTAATTACCCCAAAAAGAAAATGCCTAAATTGGAAGGCAACAAAAAAAAAGGGGGATGGAAGGGCCGACGTCAGACATTTTCGACGAAGATGCTGGTGCATGGGAATGGTGCACGGGCCGCTCCACAGGACAATGTTTCGCTGGGGAGAGGGATATGTGACAGAGTCACTAACTCAGTAGGCTGGAATAGTGAATGGAGAGATGCTGCAGCCAGTTCACACAGTGTTAATCTCCTCAGACAGAAAGAAGCACACCTGCAGCCTAATTAAACAGGGGCTGAACTATCAGTGAAACAAGTGCTTTAAAAAGCAGGAATTTGCTTACACATGGTGAGCTTGTTTTTCCACAGGAAGGTGGAGAGAACTCTCCCGGCTTGGAAGCCGTAGCAGCTGCTGCTGCTCTGGTCCCCAGTCCTGCGAGGAGCTCTGCTGCTGGGACAAGCTGGGACCCCAACCCAGGATAAAGATAAAGATACAGATTGCTGCAAGGCTGGACAAAGCCTGCTCCCAGGAACCGTGTTCCTGTTTGCTGCTGGAGCTGCTATACAGATAAGACTTTATTCTTATACGTATCGGTTAACCTTTGTGTAGCATGTTTTGGGCATGACCAGATAAGCTGGCTGTCTTGTTAGTAAGGGCTCAAGAAGTGAGTTAGTGTCCCTAACGGGACTAGGCTTTAATTTTCAAGAAAGTAGTTTCTTAAAGGGACAGTGCACCCGTTCTTATTTTGGTTTTGGCTAATAAACCACTAGTGTTTAACGTTTCCCATCGTGTCAAGCGTCTTACTGACCCCGCCGCTAGGCCGTCCTGCCACAGTACATAAAAGTTATACACTGTTAACATCCTGTCAATGTCGGCCAATATATTGCATGCCAAGTATGCATGTGATTCTCATGTCATGTACAACAGTAATTACACCTAGGGCATGATTCAGTAGGGAAACATTAAGATATGTATCTGTTCTTTAGTACCATAGGAACTGTAAGAGAACTGTATGTTTTTCGTTCTTCCTCACTTATGAACTATATTGTCGCAGTTCAGTGTCACCATATGGTTATGCACAAGTTAACGTTGCACCTCTTAAAACAATCCAAACTTGATCATTTTTGACGTCACATACCAGGGCCTATTCCTACAGTCAACTTATACTGCTGCGGCAGAGTTTATTCGAGCATTTGCCCGTTCTCTGCCGCAGCAGTAACCTGGCGCGTGCCGGAGGGTGCCGGGCGCGCGCCGAAGCAGCGGAAGAGCGCCCTCCGATCGGGGCGCTCTCCCTACCGCTGCCGGGTCCGCCGGGTCCCCCGGAACCCCCTGCCGCCATCCCGCGATCGCGGGACACCAGGGCTCCCTCGGGGAGCCCTGGACGCGCGTGCAGGGGGCGCTGACACCCAATGACGCGTGACCGCGCATCGGTGACGCGCGGCACGCCGAGGGAGTGGGGCTAGAAAGCCGGGGCATCCCCCGGCTTGCGGAACTAGCCCCACTCGAATAAAACGTGTCGGTACTGTATATCTTTTGTAAAGCGTCACAAATCTGGAGAGATGTTTGACCACCACAAATACATACCTTTGTGAAGTGGTGCTGGAACTGTTCCTGGTCAACATTGCCCTGTGCCTGTACATGCATGTTGTACTATAGATTTCAGAGAAAATAAGAGTTCCTATTACACATATTGATATGTTAGTATAACATGTTAAGCGAAGTAGTGTTACATTGTTATACAGTACTACACTATGTCATCATGTAGTGAAAACATGTTGTAGAAGTGCATGTACTGTAAGTAGTATTTTAGTAACGTGTAATCGCTGTTTATTGAATCTTCTTTGTGCATATACAGTTTGCTCATTATAGCATAAAATATATTTACATATAGTTAGTGTACGACGTATGTATGTACCGCATATTATTGTGAACATACAATATTCTTTAATTTATAACCATGCATCTACATTACTGTTTATATTGAGCTACTGCACTAGTATAATTATACAATTAATCAAATGACTGTACGTCACCAATGTACATTTCACTAACGTTACATGTAAAGGGGGTGTGTCTTAACTACTATAAAGATTGTTAATTGTAGCATCCATTTTGCTACATGCGGCATTTCGTTCTTTCCTATGATTTCTACAGTATATGTATTTCTCTATATAATTTAAGCACATTAGATAACATGCAGCACAACAATTAAAGTAGTTACACGCATCATTTCAGAGTAAGAGCAACACATGACACTGATGCCTACTTCAATTGATTCGTTGTTTTTTTGGGGGATACATTACAATACATGCTAAGTACACACTGTGAACTTGATGATCATACGTACATTAGTAAACTTTGTGTCACCTTATAAATTGAGGAAAGAACAAAATGAATGCTGCAAACCATAAACTGAAAAATCTAACTGATACTTGCTGTTACCGGTGCTCCTGAACCATAAATTCTTTAAAATCCGTAGAGCCCTGAACCCTCCGTTTTTTGCTGACCTTATGAATTGATACATACTTGACTAGTCATTACACAGCTGCTTCACTGATAGAAATATTTTTTTTCGGTGTCAGATAACTTTCAACATTGTGGGGCTTATGCTGAGACATCCGTTAAGGACAATCTCGGCAGGTTTTTGCCAAAAATGTCCGCTGTGAAAGTGTTCGTGGCGAGAACTTGGCGGGAAAATTCAAATCCGCCATAATTATTTAATTTCCAAACATATTAGCCAGACGGGTGGCGAGAAGCTTGAATTCGCTATTTTCAGAACGCGCAATATGCCAGTATCTCCGATGCGCTTGTATGCGCCAATCGGGGCTATTAAATGGCGCGTTTGTGTACTATTTAGCCCGCCAACAAAAGTTGGCTTTATGCTGGCTAACGACTGCGGGTCTCTGCATTCCGTGTTTCACGCCAAGTGAAACTCGCCAAATTTACCATTTACTTTACACAGGGCTACCGGAGTACCCTGCATAGGACGCATTTAAAAGGTAATCCTATGGCGAATTTATTGCCGTTACGCCCGTACCTCTCTGCATAAGCCCCTGTATCTGTGATGCTAGGATTACTGGTGTTACCTTTTCATTTTACACAATGTTACCAGATCGATTCATAAGTATGTCTTCTAGCACATTAGAGGCCACACAGATTGTAATGAACAGTTAATGTAACTGATAAGCGGTATGTGACATTCATTAAAAACTTTATGATTAAGCTTTATTTGTACGCGTAATCACAGTCAATGCAATGCTTTGTGTACATTACACAATTGTCTACCTGTGCGTGATCATAACTTTACATGACGTTTTCAAATGTATATGCTATGTCATGCAATGTTTACGTGACATTCACTTTGTCGATGAGAATGCAATGGAGTTAAATAACATGTAAGTACAGTACCGACACACTTTATTGCAGTGTGGTCGGTACCGCAAGCCGGGAGATTTCCCGGCTTGCTAGTGGCCGCCCCTCGGCGTGCCGCGCGTCATAGACGCGCGGTCACGCGTCTTCGGGAGCCTGCGCCCCCTGCACGCGCGTCCACGGCTCCCCAAGGGAGCCCTGGTGTCCCGCGATCTGCGGGACGGCGGCAGGGGGTTCCGGGGGACCCGGCGGACCCGGCAGCGGTAGGGAGAGCGCCCCGATCGGAGGGCGCTCTTCTGCTGCTTCGGCGCACGCCCGTCACACTCGGGCGCGCGCCAGGCTACTGCTGCGGCCAAGAACGGGCAAATGCTCGAATAAACTTGGCCGCAGCAGTATATATGCTATCTACAAATGTGATGTCGACATGTTACACTGGCGACACACTTTATTCGAGCACGGCTAGTTCCTCAAATTCGGGTATACCCGGGTGTATTGAGGTTTGTGACTGTTTTCTGCCCGAGTGCTTTGGGTTATTTTCTAGGCAGGGATTGAAGCATTTTATTCCCACTGGCTGCAATACTGCACAGTATATATATATATACTGCATTACAATTCATGAATTTATGCCATCTGGTAGACACGCAAAGCATTGCAGCCTATTAAATCCTAATCATTATCATTTAACAGATCAGCCGCCCGTCAGCCAGGCATGAACCCAGGCTGGAAAGGCAAACGCAACGGGGCTTGTCAGAGGTAAGGAGCGGCGCATTCCAGGTATCTGCCAGGTACATACTGGGTATTTGCTCGAATAAAGTGTGTCGGTGCAGTACATCTATTTTTAACACAAAGACAGTAACGCTTGTGATTTGAATATGTTATTATTGAAAATGCATTATTGGACAAAAACACATGAATTGCTGTGTGTATACTGACCTTGTGGAGAGGTGACAACAGTTATACCTATGTCCCTATCCCCGGGCAATCCTTCCACAAGAATTGGAAGCAGTTTCTCCTTTAACTGTTCCTTCAATTGTGTGAGCATTAGATTGTCAGCCGGTGGTCCACCGCCTGTGCCTGAAGCATGTACAAGATGTTTCTGTATTTTTTCCTTTAGTTTACGTTTGATATCATCAAACCTTTTTCTGCATTTACGATATGTCCTTGCCTGATTCCCACAGGCTGACACCGACATGATTATTTTTGACCACAAAGCCTATCTTATACATGAACTGGTCCTGCCTGACATGCAATAAATTACAAAGTCAACACAATCACAGACTTATGACAATCCACGTTATGTTACAATACTGATGGCCGTCATGTTATTACAACTGTTGTAAGTTAATGTGCACAACGATGTACATGTACAATGGACTTGACGAACAAGATGATATGGAGAAACGAGATTGGCAAGCATAATAAAGAAAGTTATGACATAGAAATTACACTATAACGAAAGGCATGGATGTATACATCCATGCCTTTCTTTATAATGTAATCTCTATGCCATAACTTTCTTTCTTATTGTTATTAATAATGTTAATCAAGTACACATGTTTGTTTGTCACCACTAATGTATGGATTCATCTATCTGGCAACATAGCTGCAATTACAAAGTAACAATTACTTATATGTAATTTTTTAATTTAAATACCTGATAGGTGACCAAACAGGCTATCGTAATGCTGAACTATCCCCGTCACAAGAACATTGTTTTCTTGTTCATTAAAATTAAGATTCCTTTTTTTTCCTAATTTTTTCCATCCCATATTGCGACACTCCTTCAACGTGCCCTTCTTCATGTGGACCTGAGTCCATAGCACTATCGGGATCCTCTGAAGTGTCACCAGCAGCCATGACAGCAACACCACCATGACTGCAACTTCCACTGGGACGGTGACTCAAGACAGAACAAGGAGACACGGTACTATCACCTCCACTCATATACTCCACTCACAACTCCACTTACACCTAGTCCACTCTCACCAACTGAACTCACTCCAACTCCACTCCCCTGACTCACACGTACCCTCACACGCTTCCTCAGCCTTACACCACCAACAGTACCGGCAGCACGAACAGTACCACGGTTCCTGTCCATAGCAGTAAAACAGTGAAACAATGTCACAAAATTAGCACAACACAACACTGAGTCAAAGAAATGACAACACTAATGAATGAAAGTTATACAAACCAAACACAACACAGAAATGTCACGTCTTAAAATGAATAGTACAGGAAATAATAACAATTACAGGTATGTTACATGTAACCTATACAAAACAATGAAATGTAAATTACAGAACAAAAATGACACACAAAACTGAGAAACACACGTATGTTTCTAAAGATATGCTTTAGCTATGCTCTATCACTGTCTCTCACTTCACACTCCCAGCCACAAAGTCACTGACGACAAGAAACGCAGGCTTAAAACAACGATGAGGAGATTTGTTTTTGACGAGAGTCCCGCCACATTCTAAAAGAATACATAAACAACACGTCATCCGCCAATTGAAGCATCAGGGCGACTGCCTCCGCCGTGTACTCGCAATGTGTGGTAAAAAATGGTTCACTGTAATTTGCCATTTACTGCATACCGTGAAACAAACCCGCCAACAACATTGCGAATTCATAGCGCTGCCGATTTACAAATCTCGCCATTTACTGCATACTGCTGCGGCAGCTTTTATTCTTACTAATAACTGGCATGTACCTGTCATGTTCCTGGAATGTGACACTTTTCACCCGGAGCATGCCGGGCTCCTTTTGCCTTCCCAGCCAGGCGCATGCCCGGCTGACGTGCGGTTGATGTGTTAATTAATAATGGTTCAGGATTTACTAGGCTGCAATGCTTCGCATGTCCGCCAGATGGCATAAATTCATGAATTGTAATGCAGTATATATATATATACTGCACCGACACACTTTATTCGAGCAAATACCCGGTATGTACCTGGCAGATACCTGGAATGCGCCACTCCTAACCTCTGACAAGCCCCGTTGCATTTGCCTTCCCAGCCTGGGTTCATGCCTGGCTGATGGGCGGCTGATCTGTTAAATGATAATGATTAGGATTTAATAGGCTGCAATGCTTCGCGTGTCTACCAGATGGCATAAATTCATGAATTGTAATGCAGTTTATATATATATACTGTGCAGTATTGCAGCCAGCGGGAATAAAATGCTTCAATCCCTGCTTGGAAAATAACTCAATGTACTCGGGCAGAAAACAGTCACAAACCTCAATACACCCGGGTATACCCGAATTCGTGGGACTAGCCAAGCTCGAATAAAGTGTGTCGCCAGTGTACATATATATATTTACTGTATAACAACAACCCCTATAACCCCTAACATACAGTACTGTACATTTTTATTCATAGTGTACATGTACGTGGGTCTCCGGAGCTGAACCGCGTTGGTTTCAGGTTGGGGGACCCCCTGCTCCCCGAGATACAGCCCCCTTTATGAGGTGCCGGTATCCCTCTGCTTGGTTTAAAGGTCCCGTTCACGTGACCGCGGCCTGTAAACCAAGCAGAGGGATACCGGCACCCCCTAAAGGGGCCTGTATCTCGGGGAGCAGGGGGTCCCCGGACCTGAAACCACAGCGGTTCTGCTCCGGAGACCCTCTGCCCATCTACAGTATGAATAAAAAACATATATAAATAAACACTCGTTCCTTACCTTAGCGGCTATGTGCTATGGTAACGATGCAGCATTTCTGTATTTTAATAATATTGTACAGTGAGCAGGGGGTTCCCTGAGCCAGAAATTAATGCTCAGGGTACCCCCTGCTCCTGCACAATATTATTAAAAATACAGAAATGCTGCTTCATTACCATAGCGGAAAGCCGCTAAGGCAATGAAGGGGTTAACTCACCGTGCCCGCTTTATTGTGGGTAGCGGGGGTGGGTGAGGGGGGTATTTGGCCCTTGGTGTGAGTTTAGGACTTGCGGGGGGGTTGCGGGTGCACTTAACCCCTTCACGGCCGTAGCAGTTAATACCGCAACAGTCATGAAGGGGTTAAGCCTTCCCGCTACCCCCCGCAAGCCCTAAACAGCCACCGTTGGGGCTAATACCCCCTTCACCCACCCCCGCTAACCACAATAAAAAAAATACACACACAGCAGCCGCCAAAAAATAAATAAATAAATCTAAATAAATAAATAAATAAATGAATATAAATAAATACATTTGAAATACATTTTTATTTATAGTGTAGATGTGCAGGGGGTCTCCGGAGCTGAACCGCATTGGTTTCAGGTCGGGGGACTCCCTGCTCCCCGAGATACAGCCAACTTTATGAGGTGCCGGTATCCCTCTGCTTGGTTTAAAGGTCCCGATCACGTGACCGCGGCCTGTAAACCAAGCAGAGGGATACCGGCACCCCCTAAAGGGGCCTGTATCTCGGGGAGCAGGGGGTCCCCGGACCTGAAACCAATGCTGTTCAGCTCCGGAGACCACCTGCACATGTACAGTATGAATAAAAAACATATATAAATAAACACTCGTTCCTTACCTTAGCGGCTATGTGCTATGTTAATGAAGCAAGCAGCATTTCTGTATTTTAATAATATTGTACAGTGAGCAGGGGGTTCCCTGAGCCAGAAATTAATGCTCAGGTGACCCCCTGCTCCTGCACAATATTATTAAAAATACATAAATGCTGTTTCATTACCTTAGCTTATAGCTGCAAAGGCAATTAAGGCAGAATAGCATGTTTATTGGGGACATTTGATTTGCCCCCAATAAACATCGCAATAAACAACATACAGTACACCCCCTGTGTATTTAAAATACATAAACAATAAATACATGACATACATATTTTTATTGTGTGTTTTAAACCTGTCTGCCTTCACTGTAATCTATGTAAAAAACCCTCCCCTATTGTGTGTTTTAAACCTCCTGCCTTCACTGTAATATATGTAATTCCCCTCCCCCTATTGTGTGTGAAGCTTCCCTGCCTTCACTGTAATCTATGTAAAAAACCCTCCCCCTATTGTGTCTGCTAAGCTTCCCTGCTTTGACTAATCTGTGTAAGCCCTCCTCCCCCTAGTGTGTCAGTAAAATCTGCCTGGCCTGTGTTTCTGTGAGTGCAGTGTACTGTATGTAAATGTGGGGAGGGGGATCCCGTGTAAATAACCACACCCACACCCACTACCCACTACCCACGGCCCATCCGCTGCTTGCTGCAAAACAGAGACAAAAATGAAAACATACAAAGTAATGTCCCCTAACCCCTTAATCACCATAGCGGTTATTAACCTCTACAGTCATTAAGGGGTTAACCCACCCTCACTCACCACTCGGGATGCCTACATACCCTCCCACACTACCCACCACCCGTGAGGCCTAACCACCAACCCACTACCCACAAGGGAGGCCTACCCACATACCGTTGGGGAAACACCCCCCCCCCACCCAGTACCCACAATAAAAACAATACAGTGACCCACAATAAACAGCATTCTATTTATTAAATATATTACCCACCCCCTGTGCCCCCCCCATAAATACAAGATTTATTCTTTTACATACAGGGTTTATAACGCAGCCCCATGCGAGTCCCCGGTGGGCTGGCGGGGCACCTGGACAGACCTACAGTTTACCAGCAGCCCTTTTTACACAGGTTCTGGAGGCCTGCTGGTGGATCCCGCCAGCACCATGGCCCCCAGGTGGTCTCCTTGGGACACCGTGGGCCACAATTGGGTCCCCACGGTAGGCCCACGGATGTCTGGGAGCCCCGGGTCAGACCCACAGGTGTCTGCGGGGCCTCGGGTGGTTCCGTCGGGGGTCTGGGGAACTCACGGGTGCTCACTACGGGTCTGCGGTGCCCCCACAGAAGTGGGACCACACATCATCATCCCTGCACCTACGGGTCGGCGGTGCCCCCACAGAAGTGGGACAACACATCGTCATCCCCGCATGTGTCATCCAGATATGGATAATAGATTAATTGCCCATTATTAAAAACATTAACTAGCATATACAAATAAATAAAGTACTACTGACCACATCAATACGAAGTGTCCGTTGCCAGCAAAATCCTTGTCTTGTCCACAACATACATAGCAAATACAAAGCCAATACATTGCAATTACATTCAGATATCAATTAACCCCTTAAACACCTTATCAGATAATAACCGCAAAGGTGATTAAGGGGTTAAGCCACAGTGGCCCGATACCCACCCTTCACCCATGAATTTGTACAGTGGCTTCATCATGCAACTATATATATATATAAATATACTGTATATATATATAGATATACAGATATATATATATATATATATATATATATATATATATATATATATATATATATATATATATATATATATATACATATACACACGATGAATCAATATACAAATAAATGTAGAAGGGTTATCAAAAGCGTACTCAACTACAACCAAACACTTCTCCATACAGACACTACATTAAAATCAATTTCCTTTAATAATCCTAACTGATCTCACAATCTATATCATCACAAACCAATGAAAAGCCAATGAAACACCTCACATTCCAATATATATGATGCATAAAATCTATGCACCATATACATTCTGCAAATGAATCAACCAAGTAAAAAAAAATCAAAAGCCAATACATTGCAAGTACATTCAGATATCAATTAACCCCTTAAAAACCTTATCAGATAATAACTGCAAAGGTGATTAAGGGGTTAAGTCACACAGGCCCGATACCCACCCTTCACCCATGAATTTGTACAGTGGCTTTATCATGCAACTATATATATATATATATATACTGTATATATATACAGATATATATATATATATATATATATATATATATATATATATATATATATATATATATATATATATATATATATATATATATATAATATATATTTATATATACAGTATATATATATATATATATATATATATATATATATATATATATATATTTATATATATATATATATATATATATATATATATATATATACACAGTATATATATACACACGATGCACCAATATACAAATAAATGTAGAAGGGTTCTCAAAAGCATACTGTCCTACAACCAAACACTTCTCCATACAGACACTACATTAAAATCAATTTCCTTTAATAATCCTAACTGATCTCACAATCAATATCATCACAAACCAATGAAAAACCTCAGATTCCAATATATGATGCATAAAATCTATGCACCATATACATTCTGCAAATGAATCAGCCAAGTAAACAAAAATCAATTAGCAATCATTATTTACATACCTAAACAATTCACACTCCATTCCGAACAATGAAACAATTAACTAATTCACGCCTGGAGCAGAACAATTTAGCCTGTGAAAAAAATATAAGTACCAACCAAAATACAACCTTTAAAACCAAGGCTAGCCCTGACCTCCTTCAAACACACAATACAATACCAAGGAATACATCTATCTAATTTTAAAATACTTTAAACTCACAATAATGCATAGCAGCATAGACAAATTAATTTAAAACACATCAAATCAAGCTTTTAAAACAACATCATTTCTTACCCTGTATGTATATATCTCTCTAGACATATATACATACATACATACATACAGTGGCAAGAAATGATATACCACAAAAAAAAATACACATGTTAAAAAACTTTTTGAAAAAACTAAGAAGTTAAATAAAATACATTTCTTTAGTTCACTTACCATTACTTGGCCCCACCGACTCCCGTTGCGCAGCTTTCTCAAGAAACAATCCACGATCAGGAACCCATAAAATAAAAAACCATAAAATAATAAACATTAAACTAAAAATTCAAATCAATCCACGGGTCTTCTACTTGTAATCCATCTTCATCTGTATTCTTCTTTCTTCTATCTCCTTCCAGCGGGCCGGAGCGGGGTCTTCTCCCCGTCTGCGGCCACGCCCTGGTCTTCTTTCTTGCCCGGAGGTCCTTCCTCCGCGGCGTCTGGCTTCAAAATGAGACGACATAGGCTTTTAAAGGCCTATGACGTCACATTTTGCGTAATGGTTCCTACAGTCCTGATTGGACCGTGAAAACCATGTGTTTTGGCCGGAAAAAAAAAATTATGACGTCACTTAAAGGGAATGAAAGCACAGCCAATCAGAATGGCTTTGCTTCAATTGCCTTTAAGATGACGTCATGAAAAGGCACATGGCCGCCCTCACATGGTATGGTAGCCAATCAGAGCGAGGGAACTCCATCCCTACTCTGATTGGCTCTAGTATACCATGTGACAAGCTTTCAATGACGTCACATCCTATTTCCCCCCAAGCCTCTGTCACATGGTACTAGAGCCAATCAGAGAAGGTTGTTGGGAGTGAGAGAGAGAGAGAGAGACGCACAGATCTGGGCGATTTCATATTTGCGTATTGACTGAGAGACTTGTTGTGTATTGTGAGAGCTTTGTCCTTTGTTGTTTTGTTTACATCTTTGTCTTGTTTTCTATGTGGAAGTGTTTCGTGTGATTGGCTGTACATTTGTTTTCTGTTTTTTGTGAGTGCTGTAAGTATGCCCGCAAAGCGTGGGAAGAGTGATGCTGGTGTGAGTGGTAGTGCTACTCGTGCGAGTACGCGTCGGAGTGAACGTACTGTACAGGGGAGTGATGTTGCTAGGAGTGCGAGTGCTGTTGCTGGGAGTGCGAGTGCTGTTGGTGGGAGTGCGAGTGCTGTTGCTGGTAGTGCGAGTGCTGTTGGTGGGAGTGGGAGTGCTGTTGCTGGGAGTGAGAGTGCTGTTGGTGGCAGTGTGAGTGCTGCTGGTGGCTCTGTTGCTGCTGGTGTGTCTGGTGGTGGGGTGCTTGCTGCTGGACGTCTTTTGAAGTCTCTTCCATTGGAACAAGGAGAGTCCAGTCAGCAGCAGGCAAGCTCTGAGCCTAAACGTGTTCAGAAGAAACGTGTGGAGCATCCACGTAATCCTCGCTTCAATGACCAGGAAAATACAGCTCTTGTCACTGGGATTCTGGAGCACTATGACAGTCTGTATGGACATTTAGTAGGTAAGTGTACCTTTCCATTTATTCTTCAAATACATGTGATCCTAGGTCATGTGAGTTTTGTTAATATGCAAATATGGGTCCATAATATCTTTCAATGTTAATTATTGTCGAAACACATCTTTTTATCATGCGTTACAAGGACAAGAAAACTCAGGTGTTCAATTTGCGATAACTGCATACAATATTAATGCAAGCTTCCTTACATGTCTAGGTTTAGTAGTGAATGCTCATGTGCTGCACATATTACACCTAAAACAGCATATTTGCTATCTCTTGGAACAGCTAGCAGTGTAGGAAACTGGTGGTTGTATTATTATGAATTAACGTCATATATTTTGTATGTATTAATAAAATAATGTATTACTGTACTAGGCGTGTCGTTGCTTACAGTTATTTTATACATTTCCGCTGCCTTTTATACTGTCTTCCCAATATAAGCATACCTACATCTATATATGTATATGTCTGTTTCGCTTTATATATATATATCAAAATATACATATATGTTGTAGTCCTACTAAAAGCAGTAACTAATATACCACGTGGCATTGCGTGCTCATTTGCATGTCAATTCCCACAATGCTTTGCTGCAGTGGAAGCAATTTATGGTGGGCGAAGATGGGGAACAACAGGGTAGCACACATGTGTAAGACATGCTAATGAGAAATTATTACTAGGTACTGGTTCAGAACATAAATATATATAATATTAATGTGTATATTATTTATTTAACTCCTACAAACACGACATTACTGGCTATTCAAATCATGCATCGAATATATTGCATGCAACAGCCAACAAACATCACTTGCACTAACAAATGTCTTGTTGTTTATTAAAAGGTCCTTTTTTGCTTTATGTCATATACAGACATCATAATGAGGCACACGTAGCATATGTTATGTCATTGTGTTCATAACTTGCACACTTCAGACGACTATTTTGCTCCTCTACCATTGTGTTAAAGCAGCTGCAATGAATATGTCATCACAGCATACGCGTCAACAGAGGGGGTGGGGTTCAGCACACAGACAAATTACAGGGTCATCTTACGGTCAATTTTGTTGACACCATTTTCACCTGCTTGAAGTAATTGAAAGGTCTGGCTGATTACTGTTTTTGGGGGAGGGACTACCGTTCTTACAACCTGACTAGCAAAACAGAAGGTAATCACAGTCATTTGAAAGGTTAACTCTAGGTACTAATTCCCCCAACAAGTCATTAGTTATGAAACCGTTCGTCACACATTCGTTCACTCACATCTATAGTTGAACTGATATCAACACCACATTATCACACACTGCATGTGTTGTGTTGTTGAGTGGCAGCCACATTCAGGCGTGCCACAGCTTCTATTAATGTACCACACATATCCTCTACCAAAAACGATTCTTTTTCCAATATGACCACCTTCATGATAACCATTGTGAATGTTCATCTCATGATAGTTATGTACATTATTATAGTGATATGACTACACAACATATGCACTGTATGTACAAAATTAATAATTTTATCCTAACGCATTACTGCATAAACATAGTATGTTGTATGTTACTGAACTCAAAAGTCCTAAGTACACAGGCATGTACATTGTTATTACAACTATTTATGTTCACTTTGACACACACATTTTCGGTTAAGGAACTGATGCTGTTAGTTAGTCATAAATACTGAACATACAGTAACTCTATGTTCAATATTTACACATGTAAATTAACAACTGATGTTATTGTTATATATAGTTGCCCCTGGAGGACATGTGTCACCTGAGACGGAACAAGTGTCTTCACCTGGGTCATGCAGCTCATCACACCTGGAAGGGGAGTGTATGAGGTGCTGGATATATAATATGTTCACTTCTATATGTTATGTTGTCATGTTCATTATTTGTATTGCACATGTTCTTTAAATAGGATTACTTAGTGTCAATGAAAATGAAGTTTTTTAAGACAACATGTATTGTGTTTGTGATGTTAAGTATCATGTAGGAGTTGTGAGTTTTGAGCAACTTTTCATTCATTCTTATTTCATACTGAGTCCAAACATAATTCGTAAGTCAAGGTAGTTTTTAATGTGACGTTATAAAACGTATGGAAACATGTTAGGTGTTAGTTATCACAGAGTATATTTACATAGTAAAACAGCAGAGATTAACATGCCATTTCATAATGTGTACATTTATTTTTAGCACATGATGATGATGATGCCGCCATAGACACAGAAATGCAATCAAGTGACCATGACGAGGTTCCCATTGAAAGAGTTACACAGGCAAATCGTCCATCAAGTAACACATACGATGCAATAGTAGCTTCTGAAGAAAAAATTGTTGAAGCAGAAAATATTCGCCATTCAGATCTGATGTCAGTGCACGAAAGGATGATAACAATGCAGGAAGAAACGATATCACAATTGTCACATCTCCATAGAGTCTTCATTGAAGTGCCTGAACAAATGCAAAAAATAAACACGTCATTAGAAGCAATAGTTATTCAGCTAACTCAAGCTAATCACTTGAGAATGACTACAGCAGCACATCAATTCAGCTTTACACCATCAGAGGATGGATGTTTACATGCTACTACTTTTTCACCCCTGTCATCTGATGTTCATTCCCCAGGTCGGGATGTTACCGGTAAAGTAGCTGAAAGTTCTGTGCATGTTCCTGACAACATCCTACCGCTGCCATCTGTAGAAATTCTGGAGCTGACACCTACAAAGCAGGCGCCAAAAACAAAAATGCACAAGCAGTTACTACTGACCAGTTTACAAAAAAACCCAAACATGAAACGGACCAACCATCAGTTGTGCACTGTGTACCAACTTGGTCACAAGTGTCACTGGCCACAAGTCCTGCCCGTGAACAGTCACTGGCCACAAGCCTTGCCCGTGAACAGTCACTGGCCACAAGCCCTGCCCGTGAACAGTCACTGGCCACAAGCCCTGCCTGTGAAGTGCCACAGGCCACTCAAACTGGCTCTGTTGTGCCTAAAGTTGTAGCTAAACGAAAAAGAAAAATCCAAGAGACAACAAGCAGGCCTGTGACTCGCTCTCAAAAGGAAAAAAAATAATAAATGTTATAATTAAGTAAATATGTCTTTGGCCTTGTTTTGTTGACTTCAGATTATCTAATGAATATTGTATGTATGCTGAAGTCCTGTTGTTTCCAAACATTCAAGTATGTCCTTGTAAACGTGAAGGTTTGGAAATGTTAACAGTCCTAATGAATGAATACTGTTATTAATATTTATGTATTAATCATCTGTTCAGTAATGGTCCAAGATGACCCAGTTGCTATGTTTACAGAAGCTGCCATTGACTTACCTGCAAAACATTGTGTTTGGGTGTGTTTGATAGTTATTTGATGTAATCATTGCATGTTAATATTATTCACATGCAATTAAAAACAAACTTTCTCTTTAACTTTTTAACTCTTAAACTTTTTCTCTTTAACTGCTAACATCTTTATTGTCCGTGTACAGCAGGATTAAGTGTAAAATATTACTTACATTCACCTTGCTTGAACATTCGTAATGTTGTCCTTTCATCATGTATGAGTACTGGTTTCAAGAACATATCTGTGAATGTTTAGTAATATATATGTAGTATGTATGGATATATGTACACACACACAGTGTATATATATCTATATATATCTATATATATATATATATATATATATATATATATATATATATATATACATATATATCTATCTATCTATATATATATATATACATATATCTATATAGATATATATCTATATATATATACACTGGTGACACACTTTATTCGAGCTCGGCTAGTCCCACGAATTCGGGTATACCCGGGTGTATTGAGGTTTGTGACTGTTTTCTGCCCGAGTGCATTGAGGTATTTTCCAGGCAGGGATTGAAGCATTTTATTCCCGCTGGCTGCAATACTGCACAGTATATATATATATATATATACTGCATTACAATTCATGAATTTATGCCATCTGGTAGACACGCGAAGCATTGCAGCCTATTAAATCCTAATCATTATCATTTAACAGATCAGCCGCCCGTCAGCCAGGCATGAACCCAGGCTGGGAAGGCAAACGCAACGGGGCTTGTCAGAGGTGAGGAGCGGCGCATTCCAGGTATCTGCCAGGTACATACTGGGTATTTGCTCGAATAAAGTGTGTCGGTGCAGTATATATATATATATATACATATATCTATATAGATATATATATATATATACATATTATTTTAACTATCTAAACTGGTATAGATGTATTTTATGAAAACAGACTTCATGCTTCCTTGTGAAAACACAGTATTATAATAATACAGGCCTAATGTTTGTGAAATATACTTACTGTGAGCCTATAACAGTATGGGCCTAAAATAATTATTATTCACATAATTCACTCATGTTTATCACCATTTAAATAGGTTTCATACAAGGCCTAATTACTACCATCAATATGTTCTGTGTAGAACTGGATTACATAGATATATTATTGGTTGTAACACTACAGCCCTTCTAAACTCAAAAAAGGACTTGTTTGATGGTAAATCACAATTGCACACAGGTGAATGTAATAGGCCCTCAAACATAGTAACCCTGTAATATTTTAACCTTTAAATAAATCTGAACAATATAAAAATCCCTCTTTACATATAAGCCCTTAAATATTGTAATATACAAACAAATCTACGTAAGTACCAGCACTCACTGTCTAATAGCTAAATGATGAAAACAGTTGTAATGCAGAATAAACATTTAATAATAAAATGAACCAGAAATAAATCAAATGTGTTTGCAGAAACCAGTATCACAAATGGGCATGTCACAAAGTGAGGGGTGGGGGGGGGAAAGAAGGAAAAGGGGAAAAAACATGAAACATAAGGAATATACACAAAAAAAACGGAGAACGGAAAGTATGCTAGGGGGGCGACGTTTCGAGGGACTACCTCTTCATCTGGCCCATTCCCCCTGGTCAAAAAGGACCGAGAGGTAGTTCCCTAAGCCTCCCTTCCCCTATACCTGGTCAAATCAGACACCCCTGAAAATAGCTAGTAAACATATAGTGTAAGCTAAATACAGCTAAACAGCTTAATAGCAAGGCAGCAAGAATCCACTAATGGTACAGTTAAAGCTGAACACAGCTTGCAAGAAAGCAGCTTTCAAATGAGCACCAAGAGTCCACACAGTCAGTGAAAGGTTAATGAGAAAAATAAATGAAGTGGTCAAACCCTCAGTGGCTCTGCTCCTTCATCTGCTTGTGTGGAGTGCTGAGCATTGTAATATACACACACATTTAAAGGTTGGTTTTAGAGACATATACATATGTATATTGTACTATATATATATGTATGTGTATATATACCCCTGGAGTAGCGTGAGTACTACTAGCACATTAGGTGCGGTCACAGAGACACACGGCCCTTAACTATGGGTTTTGCAACATTTATAATAGTACCCCGCCCTCAGAGGCTCTGGACATTATTGGGAGTGCCTAAATAAATGACTCCATACCCCTGGAAGTTTGGCAATAAGACCGCATGTGGTTATAAGGACATTGTGCAAGGAGTTAACTGGAACTGTGTATAAGTCCACGGATACCTACCCTTGATGAGTGTGAGAAGCTCTAAATTCTCAAACGTTTTTACCCAAACTCACAAAGTGTGAGTATTTTACTTATTGTCTTTTTTATTAAATTTTATAATAAACTGTGTTACACTACAGAGGCGGCACATTTTATTTGAGTGCGGCTAGCTCCGCAAGCCTGTGGATGCCCCGGCATGCTAGCCGCACTCCCTCGGTGTTCCGCGCGTCATCGACGCACGGTTACGCGTCATCGGGTGCCTGCGCCCCCTGCACGCGCGTCCAGGGCTGCCCGAGGGAGCCCTGGTGTCCCGCGATGTGGGGGACGGCGGCAGGGGGTTACGGGGGACCCGGCAGACCCGGCAGCGGGAGGGAGAAAGCCCCGATCGGAGGGCGCTCCTCCGTGTCTTCGGCGTGCGCCCGGCACCCTCTGGCGCGCGCCAGGTTACTGCTGCGGCCGAAAACGGGCAAATGCTCGAATAAACTCGGCCGCAGCAGTATGTATGTGTCCCACTTCTCTTCCTATATGTGACACTTCACACGAGGATACGGTTCCTGTAGATGGGTTGCTGCTGGCTGTTCCAGATCTTCATTCATTGTTCCTGATCCCAGAGTGGATACAAGGCCTGATTATATTCTATCTGCTGTAAGTGCATATCGTACCCTCTGGCAGACAAATTGTTTGAACGTATTACCCTATGTTTGTCTTTCTTGTTTTTACTTGCGTCTAGGTCACTCTTGTTTGGATATCCTTCTATACCAGCCCGTGGAGCGGTAGACCTTTTGGCTGCAGACTTAATCAGGGAAAGTTAGAATATGAGGTAGTATACCCTCCTATATGTGTGGTAAATATCATTATTAGTCTTATTGTGATTGCGCTTATTGTAGTTTTCTGTTTTTAAATATATATATATATATATATATATATATATATATATATATATATATATATATATACATATATATACGACATTTGTGGTTTCTGATTGCCATTTCACTGTGAAAGGCACATTAAGGTTTTTTATCTACTTTCTCAAAACAAGTGTACAATTTTAATTAAAAAACAATGTGGGTGAGGAAATAAACAGTGTTGGCATTATGAAAATAGTGCTTACACCGACATATAATGAGATATACACACACACACCTGCAAATGTTTTTGTCTGTTTTTTTTTTTTGCAACATTTCACTGTGTATCTTTCTGTCTGGTTAACTCCCTGTCTGCATCACAGAGTTTAACTACGTGTGTATATGTACACACGTAGTTAAACTCTGTGATGCAGACAGGGAGTTAACCAGACAGAAAGATACACAGTGAAATGTTGCAAAAAAAAAACAGACAAAAACATTTGCAGGTGTGTGTGTGTATATCTCATTATATGTCGGTGTAAGCACTATTTTCATAATGCCAACACTGTTTATTTCCTCACCCACATTGTTTTTTAATTAAAATTGTACACTTGTTTTGAGAAAGTAGATAAAAAACCTTAATGTGCCTTTCACAGTGAAATGGCAATCAGAAACCACAAATGTCAGGCAATTATTTCTACACAATCGAATTGGTGTTTGGAAAAAGGAGTGAAAGATGTAACTTTTATGCTGACCTTGAATTGAAACACATAAAATAGATAACATTCAAATAGTTTCACATTCTCAAGAGTGAACATAGAAGTCCACTCACATTATTTCTGAAGCTGCAATGGGTGAGGATTTAATTCTGAACAGCCATCCACACAAAGGGTATTAAATTATGATTGCGGAGGCTATCATATCAACTGCGGAAAACAAAGCCAACGTGGGCCAGATCTTTAATTTGATTAGAACAAAGTATCCTTATTACCAAGAACCTGGGCGGGCTCGAAATTTTAAATCCTCTGTAAGATTCACTTTATCAACTAATGAATGTTTTGAACGTGTGCAGGATAACCTACATGAAAGGTATGGTTTTTGGCAGATTTCACCACAATTTAAAATCACCGTGGAACACGGCACATATCTTCTGATAAATAGCATATTTATTCCTAATAACAATAGCAATGGATCCGCTACTACTGTTCCATGTGAATCGATACCTGCTGAAATATCTTTACCCTCCATTCCTGAAACACACATTCTACAAGAACATAACTACTATGATTTTTTACCAAGCCTTTCTGCTGCAAACGCATTCGAATGGGTACCCGAAGAAATGAACGTACCTCCGGACCAATTGTTTGAAGAAGGCAGTGGCGATTCCTATGAGCGCCTCATGGAGATGTGTGTCATACAGGATTCAGCGGTTGGGTCAACCATGGATGCAAATGCATTGTCTTTCTGGAGAGACCAGTTGCAGGCATACGAAGTGTTACTTCTACAAGAATGGTAAATATAACAATCGTTATGCGTTGACTCACCGTTAAAAGTTTTTTTTTTCTAACCACCATTTTTACTTTAAATGCGTGGATACAGCGTAACATTGCAGACTGCATAACATGTAGCGATCACATAACACATTGTTTCCTATTACAATATAGTAGAACCAGAAAGATTAGTACACATTGCTCACGGAATAAATATACCTACTTTCCTATCTCTTAAAACATATAATAGCAACATGTTACCATAACTGTAACACACCTGTTTGTTTATCATGCAACATCTAAAAAAAAACGGGTCGGCCACGTATGACGTGGGACCTTTGTCATGTGCCAAGGCGTCCTTAAAAAGGATTACGGATGTAAGGCCCACCCCCAACCGACGTGCGCGCGTCAAAGGCTATTGGCTGTGTCGGTTTGTTATAGTTACGGTCACTGCACTGTGTCATGCGCGCGCGTCTGTGTTTGTCGGCGTGCACTGTGCGTTAGGCCAATGTTCATTCTGTGGGAGGACTGTTTGCGTGCACTTCACGCTGCCTTAACATGACGTCAGACGTATTGGATTCTATCATTGTGTGATCGGACGTTGTTTCAGTCAACACACGTCTGTTTAAAAAGATTATAGAAGTACGCGTTTAGAACGAATGTATTTTGGCCTTCATTGGATTTAAAATAAATATTATATGGTTCATGGTAGTTACAACATGTATTGAACGCACAACGTACGCATTGTTTAGCGCATGCGCTAACACTTTTTCGACCCAATCGTGAAGTGCGTGCGCTCACTAAGATGTGCGCGCACATTATTATGTATACAGGCAACGTAACGTTCATTTACATAGTTATGCGTGCTACGAAATTTACAAAAGGATACATAATGATGTATACTTGTAAACTTGTACTTCTAACATATAAGTGACTGACGTGTGTATATACACAATCATATAGAGATGTGTAACGCGTTGTCACGGATACATATATATTAAGGTGCCATCTTTGACCATCATGTGTTTGCTGTATTTTAGAGATGTCGGGGAAGATTTAATCGGATCAATGTATGATTTCTGAGAGTCTAACGTTATATGAGATGATTGTGAGGAAGAGCCACCGACTACTATACTACATATGGAACTAATTTTATATTTCTTGCAGCGCTTATTAACAAACAATTAAAAATGTGATACCATTATGCCTATATTGCATAAGCACTTAATCAACATAATGATGTTGCTAAACAGTGCAGTTAGAAAATTTATTGAGTGTTCTTTAATTAGTACTAACATTATATGCCATGGTGTGTTTTATATATAACAACCATTCCCACTCTGCAAACACATTTGTGTATTATATTGTGTAATGGAACGTATGACTGTTGAAACTATGTAAAGGACACTTACAACCCACATATCATTTCATGATATAAATCGGTTGTAACATGGGTATGTTGATAAAATGGTTTGGGACTGTTGCAAATAATGTTAATGGCAAGATGTTGTGGTCACCTACAATGCATGATGTTATGAATATTAGGTCAACATCATGTAATCAAGTACGTTTATGTGTATATTTCATGTACCAAACTAACTATAGTTTACTGTGTTTATTAAACGTTCAACACATACATAGTACAGTCAATATGATGATATAAGCTACCATAATAAACCTGCTGTTATCATTTGTCGGTGTTATACATGCATCATACACAAATTGATACAGACACAAACAGTTGTCTTAAAAAGTGTGCCTATGCAAATGTGCACGTGATTGACGTTTATATTTTGAGAATACTTGTTAATTATCATCATGATAATGATGAAGTGACGTCATTGACATTCCAAATATATTAACAACATTGTCATTGTGGGAAATTATTAATGCAAAATTACAGTAACATTTGTGACACAATTGGGTTTTTGTTTCCAGTTTGACACTTGTTACACGTAGGTCACATCAACACACATGTGTGACTTATACATACACATGTGACAATGTTTAATTAATGTTGACAAATAATTTATAGCATTAATAATCACCTACATTGCAAAATATAAGATGTACAACGCATTGTTGTGATTACAGGCATTCATGCATGGAGTGTTATGATCAGTCAATTGCATCCGTGATTAATGACCTCCCGTAAGTAAAAAAATATCAACATTTATCCCCTTCTCTCCAACCACCTCTATATTACATTAATGGAATTTATAAGGGAACATATATTAAATGTGATGAAATGGGAGTAATCATTTTATAATACAATGCACATGAAACTTCAATAGTAGCTAAATGCATGTACATGATACAGAAACTACATGTATGTAACATTTATCGTTTACCAATATGTTGGGTTTTTACTTCAATTAATTATACGAATATTGAGGTAGGCACATCTTATGACAGATGTCAGTAAATATACATACCATGATCAGTCATACAGGAGATATACCTATAATACAATGGAACAATATATAAATTGCAAACATTGACATGCCATCTTCACTAACGTAAGCAACACAGCAAAGTGTGTATTTGGTGTTAAATGTGCAACACCATGTATATTTTATCACATTCAAAATGTAAACCAGCCTGGTGTACACATCATATGAATGTACATGTTACACTGCAACAATAACATTGTATGTAACCATACTGCAAGAATGAATGACTATGGCCATACTATGTGTATTGTGTTTGCATAAGGAACAACACAATGCTAAAATATTACTGATTTGTTACACCAGTTGTATTCACATACACACAACTAATTTACAATGGAAGAGGGATTATATAACCTGTGCAACAATAACATACCGGTGCCACATCCCTTTGTGCACACAGCAGAGAAAAGAAAGGTGTGCAACCCATATTCATCTGTGTCCTAACAGAAGGTTATATAAAAAAAATTATTGTTAATATATTACAATTAATATATAAAAGTAGTACTAGGAACATATATGTTTGTACTTACAAGAAAAAAAACGAATGTATGAGATTCTGGCATGTCTGGCCACCACTGGCTGTTTGTTCATTTTCATCAGCGAAATGGGTGGGATGCTCCTCTACCAAAGGCTCAGCTATGTCTGATTGTACATTGTGTCTGAGTGCCACATTGTGCAAAATGCAACAGGCAAGGATAATATCTGACACTTTTTGTGGCTTGTATTGAAGAGCCCCACCAGTTCTGTCCAGACACCTAAATCTGGTCTTGAGTAGGCCAAATGTCCTCTCTATAACAGATCTTGTAGATATATGGGCTGCATTGTACCTCTCCTCTGCTTCAGTTTGAGGGTTTAGCACCGGAGTCAAGAGCCACGGCCTAATTCCGTATCCTGAGTCACCTATAATCAATGGAGCACACATAAGCTTACATTAGTTATAAGATTCTACAATGAAAACATTCCTAAACAAATATATGTTTTGTGTTACAACATCCAAATATGTACTCACCCAGCAGCCAACCATATTCAAAATGTCCCTCTTCGAAAGCATGGAAGACTGAAGAGTTCCTCAGGATAGAGGAATCGTGACTAGAACCAGGGAATTTGGGTACCACATGCATTATCTTCATCGTGGCATCACATACCACCTGTACATTCAGTGAATGGTAGTGCTTACGATTGCGGTAAACATGCTCACTCTGACTAGGTGCAATCAAAGCAACATGTGTGCAATCGATTGCACCCAGCACACATGGTATCCCTGCTATGTTATAAAAGCCATTCCTGACTTCCAGCCACTCTGTCGCCTCTGTAGGAAAATGAATATAATTCCTAGTGCATCTATTGAGTGCATAGAGAAACTGGGTAAAGGCCCGCGAGAATGTAGATTGCGAGACCCCGCCCACTATGCCCACAGTTGTCTGGAATGACACGGAAGCAAGATAATGTAATGAGCACAGCATTTTAACAAGCCCAGGGACTGCACGACCTCTGGCTGTCAAAAAATCTAAATCTCCCCTTATCTCTTCATAAAGAGCTAAGATTGCTGCTGAACTGAAATGATAGCGACTTACTATCTCCTCCTCACTCATCCCATCTAACAGGGTTCTCTTCCTGTACACACGCGGACGAGGCACAACTTGTCTCCTCTGTCTTCTCCTCTGATCTCCTTTCCCTCTACCTCTCCCTCGGCCTGTCCCTCTCCCTGTCCCTGTCGTATCCGCGTGCCTGTCCCTGTCACTGTCCCTGGCTCTGTCCCTCCCTAAACAATCGCAACATTTTGAAATGAGTAGCTGTGAATGAGCAGGAAATGGGCGTCCTTTAAATAGATATGTGATGATGTCAGGTGACATAGTAAAATGCAAGGTGTTACATTAACATATTAAAGTACTTGGCTCCCAAGCTGTCTCCATTTGATCTAAGAAGTATATGTTCTGTGTATTCAGCAGGGAATCATGATATTTGACAATGATGTAACATAAAGCTTTGTACAAACATTGTTTGAAAATTATTAGTGTAATGTGCAATGCATGTAACACTTCTGAACGCAACAGTCAGTCATGTAATTAGACAAAAAGCCTGAGATTGACATGTAAAAAGTTTGCTGTAACATGTGTAATTAGCCATGTTATTGTCACATGTTCACAACAATGAATTCTCGTGTGCATATGCATACATTTATGTAATGAGGATAGTTGCTATAGAATCAGTTTGAAAGGTGTCACAATGATTAAGTAATGTACATGTGTGTACATGTTAGGTTGAAGTGCTTGTATTGCAACGGTTACAATGTGAACATGCAATGTGATTGACTGTCCAATAACTGACGTCATGAAAAAAGGGAGGACCCAAAGTACATGTAAACATGAGAAGAAAGATGTACATGAACGTTTAAAGATGCGTTACACATTACAAGCATTGTGTAATGTAAAGCAACATGAATATACGGTGGATGTGTTAGATGTGTGACATGTGTAACATCATATAAAGAATTGTCGCTCAGTTCAGTAAAATGTGTGATACACTGGCGACACACTTTATTCGAGCTCGGCTAGTCCCACGAATTCGGGTAAACCCGGGTGTATTGAGGTTTGTGACTGTTTTCTGCCCGAGTGCATTGGGTTATTTTCCAGGCAGGGATTGAAGCATTTTATTCCCCCTGGCTGCAATACTGCACAGTATATATATATATATACTGCATTACAATTCATGAATTTATGCCATCTGGTAGACACGCGAAGCATTGCAGCCTATTAAATCCTAATCATTATCATGTAACAGATCAGCCGCCCATCAGCCAGGCATGAACCCAGGCTGGGAAGGCAAACGCAACGGGGCTTGTCAGAGGTGAGGAGCGGCGCATTCCAGGTATCTGCCAGGTACATACTGGGTATTTGCTCGAATAAAGTGTGTCGGTGCAGTATGATGTGAGGTTCTCCTTTAAGAGTTGAGTATAGGATTTTCCCTTTACACATCATCACATGATGAGTAATGTGACACGCAAATGATGAAAACATATAAAAGTACAATGTAAATCAAATAATACACGTCAGGTGTGACACAATGCAGTGAATGCCCCCCACACTGTAATGCTAATCACATTTGTATTGTGAGCAATGGAACGTAAACAGTACTATAATGTTATACGTCCCCGCTCCATTGACTCCATTGATGTACAGATGATTTTTTTTTTCTAAGTGCCGTTCCGGCAGCCTTAGCGATCGTTCTACCCTCCAACTTGCCAACTTTAGTTGGCGGGAGAAATTGGCCATAAAGTCTCAATTTCTTAGTGCCGATCAGCCCCGATAAGCTGATTTTGCTACTTGAATCCAGCCGAATTAAAAAAGTGGCGATAAGTGCCAAAAACAGGCTTATCGGCAGCAGACTGGCCATTACAAAATTATCAGCTACGAAACCTGCCGAAATCAAGCACTTATCGGCGCTTACTGAATCTCAAACCCAATTTTGGCTATAAAATGGCGAAAAAACCCTTATCAACGCTTACTGCATAGAGCCCTTAACCCCTTAATCACCTTTGCGGTTATTATCTGATAAGGTGTTTAAGGGGTTAATTGATATCTGAATGTACTTGCAATGTATTAGCTTTGTATTGGCAATGTATTTTGTGGACAAGACAAGGATTTTACTGGCGACGGACACTTCGCATTGATGAGGTCAGTAGTACTTTATTTATTTGTATATGCTAGTTAATGTTTTTAATAATGGGCAATTAATCTATTATCCATATCTGGATAATAGTTATTTTGCACATTATTGTACTGTAGGTGTTGGAGGGGGAAGGTGTATGTATTGAATGTATAGGCCAGGTTTATTTTTTTTACATTCAGATTTGGTTCCGTGGTTCTGCGTGGGACCTCTGGAGACCACCAGTAGTATCTTCGGGTATCCCAAGGGTATCAGGCTGGTGGTTCCACGGGTGACACATGCGGGGATGACGATGTGTGGTCCCACTTCTGTGGAGGCACCGCCGACCTGTAGTCTGCGGGGATGACGATGTGTGGTCCCACTTCTGAGGGGGCACCGCCGACCCGTAGGTGCGGGGATGATGATGTGTGGTCCCACTTCTGTGGGGGCACTGCAGACCCGTAGTGAGCACCCGTGAGTTCCCCAGACCCCTGAGGGAACCACCCGAGGCCCCGCAGACACCTGTGGGTCTGACCCGGGGCTCCCAGACAACCGCGGGCCTACCGTGGGGACCCAATTGTGGCCCACGGTGACCCAAGGAGACCACCTGGGGGCCATGGTGCTAGCGGGATCCACCAGCAGGCCTCCAGAACCTGTGTAAAAAGGGCTGCTGGTAAACTGTAGGTCTGTCCAGGTGCCCTGCCAGCCCACCGGGGACTCGCGTGGGGCTGCGTTATGAACCCTGTATGTAAAAGAATAAATCTTGTATTTATGGGGGGGCACAGGGGGTGGGTAATGTATTTCATAAATATAATGCTGTTTATTGTGAGTCACTGTACTGTTTTTATTGTGGGTACTGGGGGTGGGGGGGGGTGTTTCCCCAACGGTATGTGGGTAGGCCTCCCTTGTGGGTACTGGGTGGTTAGGCCTCATGGGGGGGGTTAGTGTGGGAGGGTATGTAGGCATCCCGAGTGGTGGGTGAGGGTGGGTTAACCCCTTAATGACTGTAGCGGTTAATAACCGCTATGGTGATTAAGGGGTTAGGGGACATTACTTTGGATGTTTTAATTTTTGTGTCTGTTTTGCAGAAGCGGAGGGGCCATGGCCAGGATGGGGGGGGTAACGGTATGTGGGTAGGGGGTGAGGGTGGTTAGACCTCACAGTATGCACATCGGGTCCCCCCCACCTCCCCACATTTACATACACTGCACTCACAGCAATACAGGCAGGGAGGGAGATTTAACAGAAACATTAGAGGGTGGGGGCTTTACACAGACCACAGTCAAGGAGGTGGGGTTATAACCCACTCCCCCTCCCCACATTTACATACACTGCACTCACAGCAATACAGGCAGGGAGGGAGATTTAACAGAAACATTAGGGGGGAGGGGGCTTTAAACATATTACACTGAAGGCAGAAAGATTTAACAGAAACATTAGTGGGGAGGAGGCTTTAAACAGATTACACTGAAGGCAGGGAGATACAGGAGATGTACTGTACTGTATGTTGTTTATTGCAATGCTTCAATGTGTGTATAATGTATAATGTTTTTTACAATTAGACATATGTAATCCTTGGTATTGTATGGGTTAGCTTTGGTTTTAAATTGTGTTTTCTGGTTGGTACTTACAGTATATATTGATTTTTGTTTACTTGATTGGTTAAAATAGTTGACTTGTTTGGAAGTGTTTGTATTTACTGGTTGCTTGCAATGATATTGTTAACATTCATTTGCAGAATGTATATGGTGCATTGATTTTATGCATCATTTATACAATGTAAATGCAATGTACTGTATGGATTGGAATGTGAGGTTTTATATTGTAAGATCAGTTAGGATTATTAAATGGATTATTATTATTATTATTATTTTCTGTATGGAGAAGCGTTATTTGTAGGACAGTATGATTTTGATAACCATTCTACATTTATTTGTATATTGGTTCATCATGTGTGTATATACTGTGTATATATATATATATATATATACATGTAGAGGTATCAGTACATTGTTAGCCGAGCTTCAATAATCAAAAAATAAATAGATGATACCGTTCTGTGGCTAACGAAATGCTTTTATTTGTGCGAGCTTTCGAGATACACTGATCTCTTCTTCCGGCGATGTTACAATGAATGAAGCACGGATTACTTAAAAACAGTGTCTCTTGGAATGTTATCTGTGCTGGTCCTTCCCCCGATGTGGATGTGTTTTATGGCTAGAGGTGTCAAATGGTTACTGAAAGCAAGTGAAGAAAGAGTGTGTATGTGTATCAGTGTGAATAAGAATGAATGGAGAGCCACAGTATAAACAGTGCTCTACACAAGGTGTGTGTGGAGTGAGAGGGGATATAAATGGTGTGGGTGGGTGTGGAAATGTGAGAGTTTGTAGCACAACTAAAAGTGTGTGTGGATACTATGTGGTCCCTATTGGTGTATAGGGATTGAAAAATAAGGGGTATTAGTATGTGTGAGAGACAGCTGTGTGTGCATACATATAGCACAGTATGTACAGACATGGCCTTAAGCGCTCATGGGAAGAGAGTTTTTTTTATTGTGGGTAGCGGGGGTGGGTGAAGGGGGTATTAGCCCCAACGATGGTTGTTTAGGGCTTGCGGGGGGGTAGCGGGAGGGCTTAACCCCTTCATGACCGTAGCGGTATTAACTGCTACGGTCGTGAAGGGATTAAGTGTACCCGCAACCCCCCCGCAAGTCCTAAACTCACACCAAGTGCCAAATTCCCCCTTCACCCACCCCGCCACCCACAATAAAGAGGGCACGGTGAGTTAACCCCTTCATTGTCTTAGCGGCTATCCGCTATGGTAATGAAGCAGCATTTCTGTATTTTTAATAATATTGTGCAGGAGCAGGGGGTCCCCTGAGCATTAATTTCTGGCTCAGGGAACCCCCTGCTCACTGTACAATATTATTAAAATACAGAAATGCTGCTTCATTACCATAGCACATAGCCGCTAAGGTAAGGAACGAGTGTTTATTTATATATGTTTTTTATTCATACTGTACATGTGTAGAGGGACTCCGGAGCTGAACAGCGTTGGTTTCAGGTCTGGGGACCCCCTGCTCCCCGAGATACATGCCCCTTTAGGGGGTGCCGGTATCCCTCTGCTTGGGTTACAGGCCGCGGTCACGTGATCGGGACCTTTAAACGCAGAGGGAAACCGGCACCTCAGAAAGGGGGCTGTATCTCGGGGAGCAGGGGGTCCCCCGACCTGAAACCAGTGCGGTTCAGCTCCGGAGACCCCCTGCACATCTACACTATCAATAAAAATGTATTTTAAATAATTTTTAATGTGCCGATATTTGCGTAGAGAGAGCATCGGTTCTCTCTCTGCTGCAAACACATCTCGCCAGGGGACGGCCTATAGTATCATTGATGTGCATATACAGTACTGTATGTGTATGTTAGGGGTTATAGGGGTTGTTGTTATACAGTATATACTGTATATATACAGTATATACTGCATTACAATACATGAATTTCTCGGCTTCAAAGACAACAGCTCGCAAACGCCCCCATGCGTTTTTACACGGCATTGCAGTATTGCAGCCAGCCGGAATAAAATGCTTAAATCACAGCCGCGAATATAACGCTATATACCCCGGGAGAAAATGATACAAAACCGCACATCACCGGGATACTCTGAAATTCGCGGAGCTAGCCAAGTAAGAATAAAGTTGGTCGCCAGTGTAGACCCCAATATCTGTGTAAGAGACATATGCAGAGGTACACACAGGGAGACAGTTTTGGAGGGATTAAAACATTGCTTTATTTAGCCCCTTTAAACAAATCACAGCATAGCACAATAAACAAATAAACAAACAGACTATCCCTGTGTAAGGGCTAACTCACTTCCCCAGTACCTATCTGCAAGGATGGGAGGAAAAGCCCCTTACCAGTCTATCACCCCAAAGTATCAAGAGATACCTCAAAGCAGGTGGCAATTCAGGTCAGTCTCTGGGTCTAGATGGGTGTTTGATGAGGGGCCAGCCTCTGGCTATGTTTTGGATCCTCTGTCCAGGAATTGAGGTCTGGTATCCAGGTATCTTGATATCAGCACAGCCTTTGTGACCAATACATAATTTCCTCTGTCAGCAAAGTTGTGACTGTGCTAAGGAGTCTGTCTAAGTAGTTTCCCTCAGGAGGATTTGCTACAGCTCTGTTTAGCCAGGTGGAGACTGGTTATTTGTCTTTAGCTGCAATTAACCAGTTTCCTGCTTAATTCCTCAGACCACTGAGGCTTTCTAGTGAAGCCTCATTAAGAGTTAATACCTTGTTACAATCTGCTATATAATAAATGTATTGTATGGGAAGTATGCATTTAGGGACATCTAAAAGATAGTATAAAGTAAGGGTTTTGCTTCTTAACATTTTTCATGTTTTGGTTTAGGATTTGTGAAACTTTATCACAAAAACACAAAATAAGTGGGATTTAATAAAACAATAATTTGAGTACATTTTTGTTAAACTTTGAACATTTGGCAAAAGTTTGTAAAATGTTATATTGACAAACTAAAAAAATTGCACATGTAATTAAAAAAAAAACAATTAAAAAAGATATCCAAGAATGAGGCTTTCTTGGATTGTGGCTTAAATGTTTCTTGAATTCATAAATGTATTTCTTAAGTTAAAATTGGATTTGAAATACTGGTCTTGTTTCAGTTTCTCTCTTCTTTCAATGCTTAAACATGAAACATTCAACTAGTTCTCATTAAAACAATAGTTGTTTTTTCTTTAATAAATCTAGTGCAATTCATCTGCATTTGTTTTTCCCCAGTTTTTAAGCTTGGTTACTTTACTAGATGTCTCCCTTTATACAGTATCTGCTGCGACAGAACTGTTTAATAGGAACCATTATTAATTTCATCCTCAGCAATGAGCAGATTCATAGATACACCAAGCTAGGTCCTATAGCCAGTTTCTAAATAACAGCTGTGCTGGTACAGATTCAACAGGTGTTATTAAACTTGTTAATGAATTAGGAGCTTATAACACAATGCATAATTTGTACATTAAGGAAATATTCTGCGAGTTACCATTATTTTGAATGGAAGTAGAGTTGTGAGGCGGTGCATCTGCTATGCGGGAAAAATGTAACCGGACTGCTTTCTACTAGCACAAAAACTAGTTATTGGCACATAAAAGAGCAGCAAGGGGAGAAAAGCTCATACACGTTTCACGTAGACAACTGCACTTTATCAAAGAGTAGTAACACATTAAAAAAACACACACCGATCCTATATACCCATAGTGCACCTCTCTCCGTGACCAATAGATTTTCAGGAAACCGAAACCGCTCCACACCTGAGGTATGTATAACCTTCTCTATTACTGTAGTAATCAGTGGTACGGGAAGTATTACACAGAGAAAGGGAGTGATATTTATATCTCTATAAAGAATTATTAGAATATCATAAAGATACATCAAGTTTCCTTGAAAAAACAGGGCAATTAAAGGTATGTTTATTTACATATATTTAGCCAACTATCACGTTTTATCATCCATAGTCATTTATTGTATCATTTTTAGGAATTTATACATTCATTAACTACATAGTATTTTCGAGTGTCAACTTTACAGGTGTTCTTAAATATAGAAGATTTTCACAGCATTGTATACACTTCAAAGCCATTTATTTCTATCTTTTGAGACATTTATGTATTCATGTACTGTACTATGCACTTCCGCTTTGGAGCTATTTAGAATGATATATTTTAGTGAAAGTTAATATTTTGTTTTCAAACGATATTATGTATCCCCCAATGTTTAACCAGACTACTGACAGATACAAGTTAATTAATTATCTTGTTACATTTCTCAGGATTCATATCTCAGCAGGGTGTTGTTGTTATTTTACTTAGATACTGTACAGATTCCTGTCTGTTTTTTATTTATTGGTTTCAGGACAGTGTTTAGGTCAAGATCTGGCAATCAAATATAATTCACAAAAATAGGAGCGCATGGAAAGAGACAAAAAAAACGTAATTAGTACTGTACACAAAATCTTTATACAGTATGTTAAAATGATAAAACATATAACACCACATACAGGTAAAGATCACATAAATCTAGTTGTCCGTGAAACCCACAGAGGGTCAGGTTTTGCTAAACAGAACCCCACGATCAGAAAGTCTTCAGCAATCCCTTAGAATATTGACAGGGAAAAAGTCCAAGGCTAGATGATAAATAGCACACAGACCTTAGGCTAATAGAGCTCCTGTCGGCGTCCTCGTGCTGTCTTTGGACTGCAGTCCGGAAGTCCGTTTTCACAGACATCACGTCACTGCGTATGACGTCACCTACGCGTTTCGTGTCAAATGACACTTCTTAAGGGAATTAGTCATGTGATCCATGGGTATTTATTAAATACCTGACTAGAGAATGCCTCAGCCAATAGGGATCACCATACCAGATAGAAAACACAGCCTTCCAATCAGTGTAATACATATAAACAACCACTACTTCAGAATACTTAATACAAATGACAAACAAACAAAATACAATCATCACATATAAACATATACCTTAATATAATAAATAACCTATTCATATTGTTCTAAAATATATACTAAGATTATTGCTGGAAATGCCATTGGTAAATTTAACATCACTACCAACTAGTTTCTCGTATATAACATATACAGATACATTATCCATGTATATTTTAGCACTCTAAAAACATGTTTAAAATATATTTATTAAAATGATATATATACATATAATAATATAAAAATACTACAACAATATATTTTATAAAAAAGGAGTCTTGAATGCCTAGACTTGTAATATTAATTAATTCAAATATCATCAATTTGACATAAATGAGAACTGTACCTATGCATATATACAATAACTTCCTAAATTTGTACATGAAGCCATACTGTATGTATCTAGAAGGTATATACCTTCACACTCCCTCCTGCCTTTTGCCTCCAAACACCTTGAACGTCTTGTATTCTCCCGATTGCTACACTTTCTCAACACCTATTCTCTTCTAGACCCTCTACAATCTGGCTTCCGCACTGCTCACTCTACTGAAACAGCGCTCACTAAAATAACTGACGATCTCCATGCTGCCAAAGAAACAGGTCATTACACTCTGCTCATATTACTCGACTTCTCTGCAGCATTCGACACCGTGGACCACCCTCTTCTCCTTCACATTCTCCATACTCTTGGTATTTGGAATAAAGCTCTATCCTGGATCTCCTCTTACCTCTCCCATCGTACTTTCAGTGTCTCTTTTGCTAACACCTCCTCCTCCTCTATTGATCTCTCTGTTGGGGTACCCCAGGGCTCTGTCCTGGGACCCCTTCTCTTTTCTCTTTACACACTCTCTCTAGGTGACCTAATCACATCCTTTGGGTTTAATTATCACCTCTATGCTGACGACACACAAATTGACCTTTCAACCCCTGACCTTACACCTGCTATACAGACCAAAGTTTCTGAATGCCTCTCTGGAATATCATCCTGGATCGCCATCCGCCGACTGAAACTTAGCATGGCAAAAACAGAGCTCCTTATACTTCCTCCCAAACCTGGCCCTACTACCACTTTCCACATTACTATTGGAAATACGATTGTTCACCCAGTAGCCCAAGCACGCTGCCTAGGGGTTACACTTGATTCCTCTCTCTCGTTCTCCTCTCATATTCAAAACGTTTCTTAAACTTGTTGCTTTTTCCTCCGCAATATCACAAAGATATGCCCTTTCCTCTGTTACTCGACTGCTAAAACTCTGACTCAGGCCCTCATTCTCTCACGTCTCGATTATGCAACCTCCTGCTTTCCGGCCTTCCTGCCTCTCACCTGTCTCCCTTACAGTCTATCCTAAACGCTGCTGCCAGAATTACTCTACTGTTTCCTAAATCTGTCTCCGCATCTCCCCTCCTGAAATCCCTCTCCTGGCTTCCGATCAAATCCCGTATCTCACACTCAATTCTCCTCCTCACTTTTAAAGCTTTACATTCTTCTGCCCCTCCTTACATCTCAGCCCTAATTTCTCGCTATGCACCATCCCGACTCTTGCGTTCTTCTCAAGGATGTCTTCTTTCTACCCCCTTTGTATCTAAAGCTCTCTCCCGCCTTAAACCTTTCTCACTTTCTGCCCCGCACCTCTGGAATGCCCTTCCCCTCAATACCCGACTAGCACCCTCTCTATCCACCTTTAAGACCCACCTTAAGACACATCTGCTTAAAGAAGCATATGAATAGCACTGGATAATCCTGGACACATGATACATAAAGCTTGGCCCCCTGCAGACGCACTTACTAGAATTCCCTCGTGCTGTCTCTGTACGTTCTCCCTACCTACCAATTAGATTGTAAGCTCCTCGGAGCAGGGACTCCTCTTCCTTAATGTTACTTTTATGTCTGAAGCACTTATTCCCATGACCTGTTATTTATATTATTTGTTATTTATATGATATGTATTACTACTGTGAAGCGCTATGTACATTTATGGCGCTATATAAATAAAGACATACAATACAATACAAATAAATATATATAATATATACACATGGAGCTCACAGAGAAAAGACATTAGACCATAAACTACTCATTTAAAAGAAGGGGCCAATTCAATGAGTTCATTCAAACCACCACCCGATTTACTTCCCAGGGTATAAATCCAATATTGCTCCCTATGGAGAAGTAAATTCTCCCTATCACCTCTCCTAGGAACTCTGGGAATAACTTCAATCCCCTGGAAGTGTAATGTATCCACCTTCCCTTCATGATGGTTAAAACATGTTGGGCTAAATTATGGATGGTTTTAACCCTCTCTAAATTTTGTTGTGCATTCTTAATCTCATTGATATGTTCACAAATGCGAACTTTAAGTGGTCTGATGGTCTTCCCTACATATAAAAGTTTGCAAGGACAATCAATAACATAAATGACAAAAATGGTCAAACAATTGATGAACTGGCCTACAGCATAATTAATGCCGTTCATAATGTCATAAACCATTTTTTCTTTTCTCATATGTTTGCAAACCACACATCTGCCACATGTGTAGTTCCCTACCGGTTTGACAAGAAAATTGCCTGTTAAAGATACATTACTATCATCCTTTTTCAGAACCCTCAGAGCCAAGCAATTTTTGATATTCTTGGCTTTCCTGGATGCTATTTTAGGATTAGAAGTTAATGTTTCTCGCAAAATGGGGTCCATTTGGAGGGTACCACAATGTTTCATAAGGATTCCTCTTATTTTGTTTTCTTGTTTCCAGAACCCTGTCACAAATATTGGTATATCACTAAAAGTAGTTTTCTTTAGATTGGCTTTATCATTCTTAGAAATTAACAATTGTTTTCTAGAGAGTTCTCTACCTTTCTTAATAGACATTTTTGTTATTTATTTTTCGTTTCTCGAAATGTACCTCCATAACAATTCTTGATATTCTGAGAAACAATCAGTACTGTTGCTTTTTTTTTTTTTTAATTCAAGGTTTTTATTGGGTTTCATAACATGTACATTATGCCACATCCCATAGTAAAACAAATTGAAAACCCCCGAGGTTTACCCTTTTCACTCTCACATTCAAGGGTAAAATCACTCAAAAGCAACAAGGGACTTACAACATGCACTCACAAGACTAGACAAACCTGACTCACCAGACCAAAGACTTGACAACGGAGGGAAAAAACAACAAGGAAGGAAAAGGAGGGGGGTAGGGGGGGGAGGGAGTGGACTGCCACCGTGTTCTTCGTTGGTGGAAGATCTGCTTTCGGTCCGTATTGAGCTCTTCTTTGTGACGCCTGTCGACTCCTCTTCTTAATTCTGATTTTACTAATCGAGGGGATCCTACCTGTCACGTGCCTATGTTATATAATGCTCCGCTCCGTCACCAGAGAACGCACTTGTATTTATTATTGCAAAATTGTGCTGGCATCTACCCCGGGGATGTCGGATTGGGTAAGCCAAGGCTCCCATACTTTTAAGAAATTTCGGCCAGAGTCGTTGACCCAGCTAGTCAACTGTTCCATCTGGCAAACTTGCCACAATCTATTTCGGATTTTGAGGATGACTGGTAGATCTTGCTGGATCCACAATGCTGCGATCTCGCACCTAGTGGCCGTGGCCATATGTGCCACCAATTTGTGTGCTGATTTTGGCAGCCCCTGAGCCCGCCTGCCAATAGGAACAGCCACGGGTCCAGGGGGACCTCTAAATCGAGGATACTTTGTGCCCATGCTCTAATGTTCTCCCAAATCGGGAGTACCTTCGGGCAGGACCACAGCATGTGGACTAAGTCCGCCGATTCCCCGCACTGTTTTGGGCAGAGCGGGGAATAGTACTGTTGCTTTTTAACTCTACACAAGTCATGCACGTTCTTTATGAGGTGGGTGGCATGCATGTATAACGTCCCATTCATTTAGAAGTTAGTTCAAGTTTTAAAAAAAAATATATATTTTTTTGGTTATCGACACGGGCTTGCATAACAATTCTGGATATTATGAGAATCAATCAGCACTGTTGCTTTTTAATTCTACACTAGTCATGCACGTTCTTTATGGGGTGGGTGGCATAGTGCTGTGATTTTTATTTGGGGGTGTGGGGATCAAAACATTATTATGACCTGTAGAACATATTTCTTTGAACTACAGGTAATCCATAATACAGTTTTACGCCCTCCCCCCCCCCCCGCACACACAAGGCTCAAGGATTTCAACATCTTATCGACACCTCTCACAAATTAATTTCAAATGGTTGGCTTTGTGGCTTTAATCATCTCACATTTCTGCGCCTGCGTGTAATTCTCTTTGGGTGGGACCTTGTGATTAATAATGCGCATGCGTGTATAACTTCCCATTCATTTAAAAGTTAGTTCAAGTTTTAAAAATATATTATAATTTTTTTGTTTATCGACATGGGCTTGCATAACAATTCTGGATATTATGAGAATCAAGTTTTAAAAAAATATTTTTTTTTCGGTTATCGACATGTGCCTGCACAACAATTCTTGATATTCTTAGAATCAATCAGTACTGTTGCTTTATAATTTTACACTAGTCATGCACGTTCTTTATGAGGTGGGTGGCATAGTACTGTGATTTTTATTTGGGGATGTGGGGATCAAAACATTATTATGACCTGAAGAAAATATTTATTTGAACTACAGGTAATCCATCATACAGTTTTACACCCCTCCCCCCGCCACCACACACACACAAGGCTCAAGGATTTCAACATCTTATCGACACCTCTCACAAACCATTCATTTTCAAATGGTTGGCTTTGTGGCTTTAATCTTCCCGAGCCTGGTCTCACATTTCTGCGGCTGCGTGTAATTCTCTTTGGGAGGGAACTTGTGATTATTAATGTGCATGCGTGTATAACTTCACATTCATTTAGAAGTTAGTACAAGTTTTAAAAATATATATATATATTTTTTTTGTTATCAACATGGGCATGCATAACAATTCTGGATATTATGAGAATCAAGTTTTAAAAATATATATTTTTTTCGGTTATCGACATGGTCTTGCATAACAATTCTGGATATTATGAGAATCAAGTTTTAAAAATATCTATTTTTTTCATGTGCCTGCATAACAATTCTTGTTATTCTAGAATCAATCAGTACTGTTGCTTTTTAATTCTATATGGAAAATAGCTGAAGCGCTCAAATGCAGGTATACCTCAAAATGATAATAAGCCAGACCACTGTACCAGGGTACTAACAATTGATATAGTACCTATTGTGTCATATAATGGGTACTATCCTCCTGAAGACAGGTGGTGTGTGGTGCAACCCACTCACCATATGTCTCATTGGCAGGTTCCCCTGAAAAATATGCAAATACTCACATCCTGGTAGGGCAGGCAGGCAAGCTGTGCAGCTACTCAATGCAATACAGGGAAAAGGGAGACCAAAAAGCGCACCAGCACAAACGGAGCAGGAAAAAACCAGAACAAAAAAATGATTAAAAGGGCACTTTAATGTGGCAAAAGACCCATCCAATGCATTTCGAACGTCGCAGCGTTCTTTTTCAAGGATAAAACACAATGTGATAACATCCATTATATACCCTCTTACCTGTGGGCCATTTCGCGCCAAAAATCAGAACCTGATGACGTCATAACAGAGCGACTCAGTGCCGATCTAAGGGCAAAAGGAAGTACCAAAGGCAGTGTGGCCATTTTGGATGTGGGCAAACATAGGAACACAATAACAAAGCTTTATTGACCATTCCAGCAGAACAAAATACATTGCTGCTAACTGGACAAGCATATTTAAACGAAATAAAGCTATATTAAACTAAACTAATGCTTAATAAAGGGTACTATTATATCAAGGAAAAACATGAACAAGGTGGATTAAAAAACTAGCTGTGTTGCAACTAAGTTATATACAAAAAAAAGTTAAAAATAAAAACCTCTAGACATGATTAAAAAAATGTGCAAGAAAAGTAAATTTAAAGACATATTACACATACATACTGCATAACACAGATTGTGTACCTAAATCATAGGAACCAGGGAAATACAACCATTATAAAATATGAAGTATTATCCACAAGATACATCAAAGAACAATTTAAGCTTACATATTAGCATAATATTTGCATGATAAGGCATAGGTTCAAAGGTTATAATGACAAGAATATAATGTCCAATATAATGACAATTAGCTTATTTAATCTGTATTACCAACTAATTACACCATAATACGTCTATCACAAAAATGTTTACAAAAAATGTGTTAGTTGCCAGTCAATGTTCAAGCCCATAGGGAAGCGCGTTTGGAGAGTGAAGATCCAATACGCCTCCCTACGGTCCAGAAGGTTGATATGATCACCTCCTCTAGATTTAGAAATAACTGATTCAATCCCCAAAAAGGAAAAATTATTAATTCCTCCCTGACCACATTCAGTGAAATGTTTTGAGACTGGATGATTAGTGTCTCTCAATTTTATGAGCCTTAAATGCTCTAACATCCTGACCTTAAGGGCTCTAGTCGTCCTCCCCACATACCTCTTGCCACAACCACATGTTATTAGATAAATCACAAATTGACTTTTACAATTTATAAAACTGTTAATCTTAAATTCCTTATTTGGTAATATATTCACACCATGTGGCGGTGGCAAGGCAAACTGGAAAAAACTTTTGGCAGGCTTCATGTGTTTACATGCACTACAAGAGCCACATTTGAAGGAACCCCTAGTGATAAAAGTTTTTTTGAGACCAGAAGATTTGAGTTCACTTGGTGAAACATGAGATCCAATTGTTCTCGCTCTACGATATACAAAAGTAGGACCAGAATCCACATATTTTTTAAGGACAGGGTCCATGGATAAGACATTCCAATGTTTTGAAATTATAGAGTTTACTTTTCCACTTTGTTTACTAAATTGTGAAATAAAAAGAGGACATTTGTTTTTTGATTCTGTCAGTCCATGTGAGTCCTGTTTAATACCAATTGTCTTAACATTGTTAACAAGGCGAGAATCTTCAATTGGATGTGTGGGCAACAATGATGCTCTCTCTGTATGTAATGCATTTTCAAATGCAATTGCTAAATGTGATTTGGGGTATCCCCTTTCCAAAAATCTCCTTGTAAGCTCCTCAGACTGAGAAAGGAAACCACTCATAGTGGAACAATTCCTTCTCAGTCTGAGGAACTGTCCCCTTGGTATGGCCTTTATGACATGGGATGGGTGGCAGCTGTCCGCCCTAAGAAAGGTGTTCCTGGCATTTTGCTTCCTATAAACATCCGTTTGGATTTTTTTGTCTATGTCTACAAATAATTGTAGATCCAGAAATTCAATGTGATGGAAATGAAAATTTAATGTAAATCTTAGATTATAAAGATTATTATTAAGATAAGATACAAAAGTGTGAAGTGTAGTGACATCCCCCCTCCAAATAATAATTAGGTCGTCCACAAATCTTTTATAAAAAACAATATTGTGACGAAATAAATTAGTGCTCGAATAAATAAAAAGTGCTTCCCACCATCCCATAAATAAGTTCGCAAAAGAAGGAGCAAAACTTGTACCCATAGCAGTGCCAATAAGTTGCAAATAAAACTTACCATTAAATGTGAAAAAGTTGTGCGTGAGTAAAAAGTGTATAGCGTCCAAAATAAAAGCCGATTGAAAGATTGATATTTCTGGTATCTCAATAAATTGGCGGACCGCTGCCAAACCATGGTCATGTTGTATAACAGAATACAGAGAGGTAACATCAAGTGTTACCCACAGGTAATCATTACCCCATTTAACATTTTTGATCTGATCAAGAAGATCACCAGAGTCCCGTATAAATGAGGGCAATTTCCTAACAAATGGCTGAAGAAAACCATTAACATATCTTGACAGACCATCTCCCAAAGATCCAATACTAGAGACAATGGGACGACCTGGAGGGTCGACCAATGTCTTGTGGATCTTTGGGAGATGGTGGAAGATAGGAATAATGGGATGAGATGGAATAATGAATTTAACCTCGTCCTTCGACAGAACTTCCATAATAACACCTGAGTCAACCAGTTCTACAAGGAACTCCAAGAATTGCGGTGTGGGGTCGGCGGATAGTACACGATAGGACCGGCCATCATCCAGTTGGCGTAATGCCTCCCTGATGTAACCGTCTCTGCCCTGCACCACCACCGCACCCCCCTTGTCCGCACTCTTAATGACCAATGCAGAATTATTTTTCAAAGATTTTAAAGCTAAACGCTCACTTTGATTCAAATTGTCATGATCTATATAGGATAGGGAAAATCCCTGAGCTAGAAGACGAAGGTCTCTTATAACCAGATTTTCAAACATAGTCAGAAATTGACCCTTGACATGAGTGGGGTAGAACACAGAACTCCTTTTTAGGCCTGAATTCCATTCAGAAAATGTAGGAATATTAACATCATCAACCGTCTGTTCAGATAAAAGATCATTCATATCTTGCAGGGTACAAAAATCATTAAATGTATGTAAAGCAATAGATACCGGAGGAACAGAGTCGGATGAGGGGACATCACTCTCGATAGCGTGTGATGGCCCCCCATCTAAATCCTCATCTCCGGTCGACCTAGTAACATTTGGAATAAAATTGTCAAAAAACTTTTTCAAGGATAATTTCCGAACAAACTTATACACATCAATAGTGGTTTCGAACAAATTAAAGTTCATTGAAGGTGAAAATTTTAGGCCTTTATCCAGTAGTGACAACTCTGTAGGAGAGAGAGCAGTTCCTGAAATATTTATAACATTAGATATATCATTCAAAACTTCTTCCTTTTGGAGGCGGACCTGTAGCCCCCTCCTCCTCCCCCCCCTCCTCCCTCTTCTGATTCTCTTGTGTCCTTTTGAAATAAAGGGAAAGATTTTGGTTGTTGCTGTTGCTGTCTCTGTTGATTAACATTTTGATAAGAAAAAGCATCCTGGGACCTAGGTGGTTGACCCCAAAAGGTGCGTCCACCCCTCCCTCGCCCCCTGGATGGAGCTCCACGACCACGATGATCATCATTCTCAAATGTATTGACAAAAGATACAGAATGAGAGGTAGAGGCAGTTTCTGCATCTGAAACATCAGATTCGCCACTCTGATAATCCACATTCTTAGATTTTAAAATGGACTTATTGGGAGTAGATTTAAACTGAATGAATGATTTATCTTTGTTATTTGATCTTTCCTGAATAGAATTTATCCTCTGCCAATGGTAAACCTGGTTCTTTTCATAGTCATATCTGTCCCGATCATATTTAATTTGTTTTTTAGACATAATACCACATTCCACATTTTTTACCGTTTTGGAGAGAATAACATCAAATTCCTTAAAGCCCTTTAAACCTTTGAAACTGTATAGGTTTTTTTGCAGTTCTGTGATTTGAATATCAAGCTGATCTTTCTCCTTCATTTTCTGAAACACTATTAACTCCATCAAACGAAAAGAGCAGTCATTGAGGGCTGTCACCCATCTATTTTCAAAATCCACATCCGGAAAACCAAAGGAGGGGGCTTTTTTAACCCTTAGTCCTCTTGGGATCCTTTTACATTTAGCATAGTTCTCCAGGCTTATAATGTCCCACCATAAGCGGTTCTTATGAATCAATAAACTTTCCAATTTTTGAAAGTGGATTTTGAGATCAGAGATGTCAGTGGTATCCAAATCCACAATGTTATCAAACACACGTAAAGCTTGTTTTTTTCTCTGTGTATCATCACAAGTGTTGAAAAAATAAGTATCCGAAATATCTTCTAATTCATCCATATTATCCCCTGGTTCCTCCATACCAATATAATGGAACACAAAGGGGGAACTGAAGCCACAAAAAAGTAACTATCAAAGTGTATAAAAAGCAAAAATATAAAAATTAGGGATCTTCCTTTTAAATTCAAAGATTAAGCTCCAAAAAACCTATGCATGTGCGGCTCCAACCTGTATATATTGCAATATGGAAAATAGCTGAAGCGCTCAAATGCAGGTATACCTCAAAATGATAATAAGCCAGACCACTGTACCAGGGTACTAACAATTGATATAGTACCTATTGTGTCATATAATGGGTACTATCCTCCTGAAGACAGGTGGTGTGTGGTGCAACCCACTCACCATATGTCTCATTGGCAGGTTCCCCTGAAAAATATGCAAATACTCACATCCTGGTAGGGCAGGCAGGCAAGCTGTGCAGCTACTCAATGCAATACAGGGAAAAGGGAGACCAAAAAGCGCACCAGCACAAACGGAGCAGGAAAAAACCAGAACAAAAAAATGATTAAAAGGGCACTTTAATGTGGCAAAAGACCCATCCAATGCATTTCGAACGTCGCAGCGTTCTTTTTCAAGGATAAAACACAATGTGATAACATCCATTATATACCCTCTTACCTGTGGGCCATTTCGCGCCAAAAATCAGAACCTGATGACGTCATAACAGAGCGACTCAGTGCCGATCTAAGGGCAAAAGGAAGTACCAAAGGCAGTGTGGCCATTTTGGATGTGGGCAAACATAGGAACACAATAACAAAGCTTTATTGACCATTCCAGCAGAACAAAATACATTGCTGCTAACTGGACAAGCATATTTAAACGAAATAAAGCTATATTAAACTAAACTAATGCTTAATAAAGGGTACTATTATATCAAGGAAAAACATGAACAAGGTGGATTAAAAAACTAGCTGTGTTGCAACTAAGTTATATACAAAAAAAAGTTAAAAATAAAAACCTCTAGACATGATTAAAAAAATGTGCAAGAAAAGTAAATTTAAAGACATATTACACATACATACTGCATAACACAGATTGTGTACCTAAATCATAGGAACCAGGGAAATACAACCATTATAAAATATGAAGTATTATCCACAAGATACATCAAAGAACAATTTAAGCTTACATATTAGCATAATATTTGCATGATAAGGCATAGGTTCAAAGGTTATAATGACAAGAATATAATGTCCAATATAATGACAATTAGCTTATTTAATCTGTATTACCAACTAATTACACCATAATACGTCTATCACAAAAATGTTTACAAAAAATGTGTTAGTTGCCAGTCAATGTTCAAGCCCATAGGGAAGCGCGTTTGGAGAGTGAAGATCCAATACGCCTCCCTACGGTCCAGAAGGTTGATATGATCACCTCCTCTAGATTTAGAAATAACTGATTCAATCCCCAACAAGGAAAAATTATTAATTCCTCCCTGACCACATTCAGTGAAATGTTTTGAGACTGGATGATTAGTGTCTCTCAATTTTATGAGCCTTAAATGCTCTAACATCCTGACCTTAAGGGCTCTAGTCGTCACATTGTGTTTTATCCTTGAAAAAGAACGCTGCGACGTTCGAAATGCATTGGATGGGTCTTTTGCCACATTAAAGTGCCCTTTTAATCATTTTTTTGTTCTGGTTTTTTCCTGCTCCGTTTGTGCTGGTGCGCTTTTTGGTCTCCCTTTTCCCTGCTTTTTAATTCTACACTAGTCATGCACGTTCTTGGGTGGGTGGCAGAGTCCAGGGATTGGAGAGAGCAGCGTGGTGATGTCCGAAAGCCAGCGTTCAAGGGCAGGAGGAGGAGGCGGCGTAGTCAAAGTACAAAAGAGAGTTCAAGGACAGGAGAAGGCAGCGTAGTCAAAGTCCAAAGCAGAGTTCAAGTTCAAACAAGGGAATCCAAACAGGGGCAGGGACAGGAAACAGAGCTGAAACAGATAAAGGAGCTGGGCATAGACACTGCACACACAAGAGCTACAGGAAAGCTATGCAGAGCAAGGAAAGAGTGGACAGAGTGAGGTTATAAAGGAGGGAGGACAAATAGCAGGAAGGGGTGGAGCAGGGGTTTGACTGGGAGCTTGCAGGGATAGGTGTGAGGGAGCAGGGGAGGAGAGGAAGGTAATCAAGGGTAATAGCCTGCAAGCTCTGGGGGGCGGAGCCAGTCCCTAGGGAGGGTTGGTAAGTAGAGCGGGTGCGCGCGCCCTCTGTAACACAGTCGCGCGCGCGATGCGCGAGAACCAGAGTGTGGGGGAAGAATCGCGGAGGAGGTGTTCGGCTGGAGAGTATGAGAGGGGGAAGGAGCGGAGGAACCAGGTAGGGAGACGGAGGTACGCCGAGGGGCGTGAGTCTCCTGACGGTAGACCAGGGACTGGGAACGCGTGTGCACCGTGACCGTGACCGTGACCGTGCGCGCAGACCGCGAACCAGAGCGTGACTGCGCCGCGAGGGAATGAGGCCTAGATCGGGAAGGCAAGGAAGGGGGAGGGTTAGCCAGAGGAATCAAGGTGACGGGACACGCTGGGCAGAGTGAGTCCCCCGATTTGTTACAGTATCCCCCCCTTGAGGATCAGACTACGGACGATCCTCCCAAGGTTTATGAGGAAACTTCCGACGGAATTGTCTGAGGAGAGCTGGGGCATGCACGTGATGAGATGTTATCCAGGAACGTTCCTCCAGACAGTATCCCTTCCAGTGTACAAGGAAATGAAGTCTGCCCCTGGACCAACGAGAATCGAGTAAGGATTGAATTTCAAATTCTTGCTGTCTTTGTATGATGACAGGATTAGGTCTCCGAGGACGGTCCGGAAAATGGACATTCTGGATCACAGGTTTCAGGAAAGATACGTGGAATACTGAAGGGACCATCATGGTAGAAGGGAGTGCAAGTCGGTATGCGACTGGGTTGATCCCTTCGAGAATCTTAAAAGGACCTAAGAATCTTGGGGCCAGTTTCTGGGAATGGGTCTTGAGTTTGATATTCTTGGAGAATAACCAAAGACTGTCTCCAGGTTTGAACACTGGGCCCACTTGACGTCGCCGATCCGCTTGCGTTTTTTGTCTTTGAACGGAATTTTGCAAAGTTTTATGATCCTTTTCCAGGAATTTTGAAGACTGGATATGTGAGAATCTGCTGCGGGAACCCCAGAGGGGAGTGAGGAGAGGGGAAGACTGCTGGGATGGAATCCATAGTTAATGAAAAAAGGTGACTCTTGCGTGGATTCGTTTTTTAATGAGTTAATGGTAAACTCAGCCCACGGTAATAGGTCCACCCAATTGTCTTGAGAATCGGACACAAAGCATCTGAGATTCTGTTCCAGAGTCTGGTTCATTCTCTCCGTCTGACCGTTGGTCTGTGGCTGATAACCCGAGGAAAATAAAAGGGAAATGCCAAGTCTTTGAGAAAAAGCTCGCCAGAACTTAGAGATGAATTGAGTACCTCTGTCTGAAACAATGGAAATAGGTACACCATGCAATCTGAAAATTTCCTTGGAAAAAACGTCGGCCAAAGTAGCTGAATTAGGAAGACCCTTGAGGGGTATAAAGTGTGTATGCTTGGAAAACCTATCTACTACCACAAGGATCGTATTCATCCCTTTAGAATTGGGAAGCTCCACAATAAAGTCCATGGAGATATGTTTCCAAGGTTGTTCCGGAATAGGAAGAGGCATGAGGAGACCAGAAGGTTTGTGTCAGGCGGATTTGCTCTGCGCACAGACCGGAAAAGCTCTGGTGAAGTCGAAAATGTCCTTATTCATTTTAGGCCACCAAGACGTCCGTTTGATAAGATCTACCGATCTCTTGTAGCCTGGATGACTGGCAGCTCTAGATGAATGTCCCCATAGAAGAATTTTGTGGCGAAAACCTGGGGCAGCGTTCAACCATCCCTCTGGCACCTTAAATCTCCTAGGAATATGAGCCTGGGCTTTATTGATTTCGTCCAGGATATCAAAATTGTTGGCGGCAATAATACACTTAGCAGGAAGAATCGACCCAGAGGATTTGTTAGATTCTTTCTCAGTGCAGAACTGATGAGATAAAGCGTCGGCCTTGATATTCTTGGTGCCTGGAATATAAGAAATTGTGTAATTGAACCTAGAAAAGAACAAAGCCCACCGAGCTTGACGGGATCCCAGACGACAAGCCCCCTCGATGTACAATAAGTTTTTGTGATCGGTGAGGATGGCTACTGGGTCTTTGGTACCTTTGAGGAGATGTCGCCATTCTTGGAGGGCCAATTTGATGGCCAGCAGCTCGCAATTCCCGACATCATAATTTCTTTCGGCCGAAGAAAATTTTCTGGAAAAGAATCCACACGGATGGAATTTTTCCTGTGGGAAGGATCTCTGAGAAAGCACTGCGCCGGTTCCCATATCCGAGGCGTCTACTTCGAGAGTGAAAGGAAGGGAATATCCAGATGCCGAAGGATAGGAGCGGACACAAAGGCTCTTTTGAGAATATCGAAGACTTCGATGGCTTCAGGGGACCAAACAGTCGGATCAGCACCTTTTTTGGTGAGAGCAGTGATTGGTAGAGCAATAGTTGAGAAGATGCGGATGAATTTCCGATAGTAATTGGCAAAGCCAAGGAAGCGCTGCACGGCCTTGAGAGAGTTCGGTAACGGCCAATCGAGTACAGACTTCAATTTCTCGGGGTCCATGGTAAAGCCTTTGTCAGAAATTATATAGCCCAAGAAGGCTGTGGAAGATTGATGGAACAGACATTTCTCCATTTTCGCGAAGAGGCGATTAGCACGCAGCCGAGAGAGAACCAGCTTGGTATGGCGAATGTGCTCCTCCAAGCTTTTGGAGAAAATGAGGATGTCATCCAAATATACAATGACGAACGTACCCAACACGTCCCGGAAGATATCATTCATGAATTCTTGGAAAACAGCAGGTGCATTGCAAAGGCCGAACGGCATCACTAAGTACTCGTAATGTCCCGAACGCGTGTTAAACGCGGTTTTCCATTCGTCCCCTTCTCTTATACGAATGAGATTGTAGGCTCCTCTTAAATCGAGTTTGGAGAAAATGGAGGCTCCTTGTAAACGGTCAAAAAGTTCAGAAATCAGAGGAAGAGGGTACCGATTTATTACCGTAATTTTGTTTTATCCATGAAAGTCGATACAGGGTCTTAAAGAGCCATCCTTCTTCTTCACGAAGAAGAAGTCTGCCCCAGCGGGGGAGGTAGAATTCCGGATGAACCCTTTCTTAAGATTCTCCTGGATATATTCAGTCATCGCTTCCATCTCGGGCACTGATAAGGGATAAGATTTAGATTTGGTGGAGCATGGTTCCAGGAATTAAATCGATGGGACAGTCATAAAGGCGGTGAGGCGGTAAGACTTCGGCCTGAGTCTTATTGAAGACATCTACGTATACATGGTATACCTTCAGTAAAGCAGGGTGAGAAGAAAAGTTGGTGTAGAGGCCTGCGTGCACGGTAACAGGAGAAGGAACCGTCTTCTTTGGGGAGTCAGCCCATTGGATCGGCAAAACATTGGTCCAATCAATACGCGGGTTGTGAAGCTGCAGCCACGGCAATCCAAGAATATCCTGGACAGTAGGGGAATGGAAAACATCGAAGACCATTACCTCGGTATTACCATCCGTGGTGGTCAGGGTAAGGGGAATGGATTCCCAAATGATGAATGCTGGTTGAAGCGGTCGACCGTCAATGGCCTCGAGACTGATGGGTGCCTTTTTCTTGACTAGCGGAATTTGGTTGTTGCAAGCGAAGGCGTGATCAAGAAAGTTGCCACCAGACCTGGAGTCGATGAACGCTTCAACTTCTATTTGGAGATCAGGACCCACAAGGGTTATGGGGAGGAATATCTTCTTCGGGAGTTCCTTAGGGAGAGAGGGGCAAGGAGAGATAGTACCCAGTAGAAGCCCCTCTACCTTTATTGGGCATTCCCGTTTCATGGTTTCAAGCGGCATTGGCAAAGTTGGTGTTCTGGGGAACCGCAGTAATAGCAGAGACCCTTCACCCGATGTCGTGCTTTCTCAGCGGCCCGAAGTTGTTCGCTATCAATTTGCATCAGTTCGGGAGCATCCAATGTGGGAAAGGGCAGTGGAGGATACCTAAGAGAAACAGGCAAGGATAAGAGAGAACGAGAGCGGTGACGCTCGTGGCGTCGTTCTTGCATGCGCTGATCTTTCCGGATACTGAGAGCGATGAGTTCCTCGAGAGATGAAGGCCGGACGTGGGCAGCAAGGTCATCCTTGAGAGATTCGGACAGACCATGCCAGTATGTTGCAGCGAGAGCTTCATCATTCCACTGGGTCTCTGCGGCGATGGTGCGGAAACCACCGCTTATCTTGCAGCTGACCTACGAGCCTGGGAAAGATGAAATAAAGAGAAAGCAGCTGTCTCCCTACGTGCCGGTGTATCAAAAACTTGTTGTAACTCATGCCGGAATTTGAGATAATCTTGGGTTAGGCCTGACCGGTGTTCCCAGAGGGGAGAAGCCAAAGCGTGGGCATTGCCAGTGAGTAGGGCATAAACGTAGGCCACCTTGGAACGACCAGTAGGGAAGTGGGACGGGGACATTTCGAATTGGACCTCGCACTGATTCAGGAATCCTCGACAAGCGAGGGGGTCACCGTCATACCGATTGGGGGGTGTAATACGTGGTCCCGGATTACTTGGGGGTATTGGAACTGGGGTAGGTGGTGTCAGGAGAGTCCCGGAGAGATAAGGTAGAAAGTTTCTCAGAGACATCAGTGATTTGATTGCTTAGAAATTGCCAGTGTTCCATGGAAACACCTTGGGCCACCTTCGAGGGGGTCTGCATTTGTTGGCTCTGCATAATGTAATGCCAGTATGCCCGCAAACCTGGCCAGTCCCCAGTACTGAGGTGGGTAAGGGTATAACATGCACCCACAGCAGTGAGGGCGTTCCCGGAGTGTGGTACTTGCGGTGCCGGGCCTGGTGAGTAAGGGTAAACATTATACTTGCTGCGTCCAGGGCGCCAGAGGTCGGAAGGTATTGTCCAAGAGCCAGAGTCCAGTGATTGGAGAGAGCAGCGTGGTGATGTCCGAAAGCCAGAGTTCAAGGGCAGGAGGAGGCGGCGTAGTCAAAGTCCAAAGCAGAGTTCAAGGGCAGGAGAAGGCAGCGTAATCAAAGTCCAAAGCAGAGTTCAAGTTCAAACAAGGGAATCCAAACAGGGCAGGGACAGGAAACAGAGCTGAAACAGATAAGGGAGCTGGGCATAGACACTGCACACATAGGAGCTACAGGAAAGCTATGCAGAGCAAGTAAAGAGTGGACAGACTGGGGTTATAAAGGAGGGAGGACAAATAGCAGGAAGGGGTGGAGCAGGGGTTTGACTGGGAGCTTGCAGGGATAGGTGTGAGGGAGAAGGGGAGGAGACAGGAAGATAATCAAGGGGGGCGGAGCCAGTACCTGGGGAGGGTTGGTAAGTAGAGCGGGTGCGCGTGCCCCCTGTAACACAATCTCGAGCGTGACACGCGAGTACCAGAGCGTGGGGGAAGGATCGCGGAGGAGGTGCTCGGCTAGAGAGTATGAGAGGGGGAAGGAGCGGAGGAACCAGGTAGGGAGACGGAGGTACGCCGAGGGGCGTGAGTCCCCTGACAGGAGAACAGGGACCGGGAATGCGTGCGCACCATGCGGTGAGCGCAAACCGCGAACCGGAGCGTGACCGCGCCGCGAGGGAATGAGGCCGAAATCGGGAAGGCAAGGAAGGGGAGGGTTAGCCGGAGGAACCAAGGTGACGGCGACACGGTGGGCAGAGCGAGTCCTCTGATCCGTTGCAGGATCAAAACATTATGATGACCTGTAGAAAATATTTCCTTGAGCTACAGGTAATCCAACATACAGCTTCACCCCCCTCCCCCTCCACACACACACACACAAGGCTCAAGGATTTCAACTTCTTATCGACACCTCTTACAAACAATTCATTTTCAAAAGGTTGGCTTTGTGGCTTTTATCTTCCCGAGCCTGGTCTCACATTTCTGCACCTGCGTGTAATGCTCTTTGGGTGGTATCTTGTTGATTATTAATGCGCATGCGTGTATACCTTCCCATTCATTTAGAAGTTAGTTCAAGTTTTAAAAATATATATATATTTTTTTTATCGACATGGGCTTACATAATAATTCTGGATATTATGAGAATCAAGTTTAAAATATATATATTTTTTTCGGTTATCGACATGGTCTTGCATAACAATTCTGGATATTATGAGAATCAATCAGTACTGTTGCTTTTTAATTCTACACTAGTCATGCACGTTCTTTATGAGGTGGGTGGCATAGTACTGTGATTTTTATTTGGGGGTGTGGGGATCAAAACATTATGATGACCTGAAGATAATATTTCTTTGAAGTACAGGTAATCCATCATACAGCTTTACCCCCCTCCCCGCACCCCGCACATACACAAGGCTCAAGGATTTCAACTTCTTATCGACAACTCTCACAAATGTGATCAACCCTTCCCGAATTTAATATGTTAATCTGATTAGCCCTTCTTAGCCCTTCAACCACTCCCCCCACATCACTTCACACAAGCCTTACAACGTGAGGGGTGGGAGGTGTTTCAATGATTATGATTATCGTGAATGTAAAGAAATATTTATTTTATTTTATCAGGAATAAAAAATACAAATAATCATACATAATACAAATTTCAGTCTTTATCTTCTTTGTACACGTACTGTAGTTCTTCTGTCAGTTGAAAATTAAGGGCCGGTGGATAATCATGGAAGAATGAAAAATACAAATAATCATGAATAATGCAAATATTTAATAATAAAAACAGTAATACAAATTTTCAGTCTTTCTCTTCTTCGTCATGGTCACATTGCATTCTGTAGTTCATTGAGAGAGGGGGTAGGGGGTTGTGTAAATCATGACTGTAGATACGCAATACACACAGTTCACACAATTTAGACATGATACCCCCCTCCCCCCGCCCATCCTTTTTTAGTGCAGATCTCTCTGAAAAGGAAAGAAAAAATTAGTGCAGTTAAGTGCATATACTATAATTGCATTGTGTAAAGTATAACTACTCCATATTGGACTATGCAGTTACTACTGTCAAACTACTGTATACTGGAACACATTATACATTATAACTACTGTATAACTACTGTAAAATACTTTGTAACAGGATTGGAAGTGCAGCTGTCTCTGAAAAGGAAAGAAAAAATTAGTGCAGTTAAGTGCATATACTGTAATGGCATTGTGTACAGTATAACTACTTTATATTGGACTATGCAGTTACTACTGTCAAACTAATGTATACTGGAACTCATTATACATTATAACTACTGTATAACTAATGTAAAATACTTTGTAACAGGTACAGGTTAAGTGCATACTGTATACTGTAAAACAATCTGTGCCATACTTACCTGTATCATACTGTACTGCACCGACACACTTTATTCGAGCAAATACCCGGTATGTACCTGGCAGATACCTGGAATGCGCCACTCCTAACCTCTGACAAGCCCCGTTGCATTTGCCTTCCCAGCCTGGGTTCATGCCTGGCTGATGGGCGGCTGATCTGTTAAATGATAATGATTAGGATTTAATAGGCTGCAATGCTTCGCGTGTCTACCAGATGGCATAAATTCATGAATTGTAATGCAGTTTATATATATATACTGTGCAGTATTGCAGCCAGCGGGAATAAAATGCTTCAATCCCTGCTTGGAAAATAACTCAATGTACTCGGGCAGAAAACAGTCACAAACCTCAACACACCCGGGTATACCCGAATTCGTGGGACTAGCCGAGCTCGAATAAAGTGTGTCGCCAGTGTACTTGGTGTGCCTGTACTTACCATACTACAGTACAGTACTGTACCATACTACCTTCCTGATACATGCCCATTACGCTCTATCACAATGGGCAACACAGTCGCAATATGGTCGATATATTTATTACATCATTCGACGTTGAGTACATTGTTCCAAAAACTGAGTATGCCATTCGCCAACTCATCCTTTTTTGAGGGTTTCACCACTTTTCAGATATGATCCTTCAGCTGATGCCAGACCATTTCGATAGGATTGAAGTCTGGTGATCTGTCATTGGAGGGGGGGGAAAAGGAGAACTAGTTAAAGAGATACACAGTAAACAGTGGGAAAAAATGAGACACTGTTACCGTACTTACTCTGTTGGCGTCTTCACCCAGTTGAAACCGCAGGCAAGAATTTGCGCAGTTGACGTGGTGTGTTTGGGATCGTTGTCCTGTTAGAAATGGTGACCATCTGGGAATACACGTGTGATGTGTTCCACAATCTCAGGTACTATTTGCTCTTGAAAAAAAACTTTATTCATGATTCCTGTAACAAGAAAAGAAAAGTGCTCAAAATAATGCACACTAAAGTAGTTCAGTACAGTGAATTATTTTACCATCAAAGATGACGGTGCATCCTTGTCCACACCTAGAGATGGCACCCCACACATGCATCTTCACTGGGTGTTTTGGACGCAGCTTAATAGATATGTGTCCGTTTTTGTGGAAAGCAAAGGTGGCAAATCTCTCCAGCGATACAGTAGATTTGTCAGTAAAGATGCAATCCTGAAATGTTTCACCACTGTCGATTCATGCCTGTGCGTGGACCACTAGCACACTCTCTATCCACCTTTAAGACCCACCTTAAGACACATCTGCTTAAAGAAGCATATGAATAGCACTGGATAATCCTGGACACATGATACATAAAGCTTGGCCCCCTGCCGATGCACTTACTAGTATTCCCTCCTGCCGTCTCTGTGCGTTCTCCCTACCTACCAATTAGATTGTAAGCTCCTCGGAGCAGGGACTCCTCTTCCTTAATGTTACTTTTATGTCTGAAGCACTTATTCCCATGACCTGTTATTTATATTATCTGTTATTTATATGATATGTATTACTACTGTGAGCGCTATGTACATTTATGTCGCTATATAAATAAAGACATACAACACAATACAATACCACTCTCTTTATCTTGTTGACGTCCCTTATCATTGGGTATGCTCTGTAATGACAAGGAATAATTTTATAGGTACAGAACAGTTTCTTAAACCACACTTTTACCTCCTGTACTGTCCAGTACTAACCTCACACGTCCATATTTCCATCTAATTCTGCGTCTCATCTTCTTGATGCTGGTCTCAGATGCGGCTTTATTGTGAGTTTTCTGCAGAGTGTCTTTGACCCTTGTGGCACTCTTCTCATCATTCTCTTCACTTATTTGGTCAACCAGAAGAGTTGTCTCCCTACAGTGTAAAGGAAAAACAACAATTCCGCTACAGTAGGCCACAAGTACAGTACATCATTTATGCTCAGGCCTACAGTATGGCTAAATATATATAATACTGTATACTGTAGTTATAGAAATATACAGCGATATAAATAATAATAGATATGTATAGTAATATTGTTATATAAGTATACAGCGATAACAATAATAATAGATAGATATAATATAGTTATATAAATATACAGCGATAACAATTATAATATAATATTACTGGTACTTTATGTGTGTGTGTGTCATGCTGTTTACAGTAAACAGTAAACTATGTACTGAAATGGGGAGTTGTGAGTGCGTGAGTCATAATGAGTAATAATGAAGTGAGTGATAATTAAGGAAAGAGGTGCAACTCACTTTGAAATACTGTAGAAATAGAATTGATTATAAGAATGTAAGAATGTAATTATGATAATTGAGGAAGGAGGTGCAACACAAAAACAAATTGTACAGTACAGTATATCTAATACTTGCTAGGAAAATGGTTCTGTTAAAAACAATAAGCATCTAAGCAATAAAATTGCTATTGCAGTACTGCACGGTAAAGAATACATATTCAAAATACTTTACTTACGTGGTAGTTACCGTTGGTGTCTTCATTAATTTTTTGGTCTTACCGTGGGCATGATAGCTCACAGTGGCTGCTGGTACAACAAGGCCAGAAGTACTTAAACAGCGTTGAATATCTGAAATTTGTTGTCCTCTCGTGTACATATCCTTTATTCTCATGCTGAGGTCCTTAGAAATCTTTTTAACAGGCATCGCTGCGTGTAGAAAGAAATACAAGTACAAGAATGTATATTCGATGTGTATTCAATGTGCAGTGAATCAACAAAATGGATGGTATATTTATACTTTAATGGGTCTCATTACAGTACTCCCACTTTTAACACCTGCACCTCGTTGCCATGCACGGGGAAAAAAATTGTAGTGCACATTATAGTACACCCACTTTTAACACCTGCACCTCAATCACAATAGGGACACAGTGTATAAAAGGTGGCTCAAATTGCATAGCCCACCACACTCTGATCTGTATCGGAACTTGCTCTTGTCCAGTTACTGCATTGTGCTTTATTCCATCTGCATCCATGGATGAACCCCGATTCTATGAAAGCAGGAACCCACTCTCTTCTGCCGTGCCGAAAAAGCAAAAGGCGGGAGCCTTTTCCAAGCCACAGCCAAAGTGAAAGGTCAAGGCTAATAAAGAAAATCTTCTGACGACTCCAAAGGCTAAGGCTTTAAAGAAGCCTTATTATGACAAGAAGAAATTTGCAGATATATCATTAAAGCAAAACAAATGGAAGCCACCCCATCGAACCCACATTTCACCTTCTCCTGCACTCCTTGACGACGCTGCCGCTTCTCTCCATGGAACCCCCAGGAAACTTTCTCCTGCACCCCATGCTGCCGCTTCTCTCCATGGAACCCCCAGGACACCTTCCCTTGCACTCCACACTGCCGCTTCTCTCCAGGGAACTCCTACCTCATCCGCTCCAGCACCCATCCACTCAGTTGTCCACAGCACCCCATGCACAACATCCAGCTCGTTAGACCGCATGCTGAATGGATTAAGTGTCACTATCCCTGAGAACTCTAGGAATGCAGGTAAAGATAGATCTTCTTTTAGAGACCATGCTAAATATGGATCAACGGATGGAGAAGATGGATAAGCACATGGAGAAGAAAGAGACTTACATAGCGGGGACACATAATTTGCTTGAAGTTTCTGCCCCTGTATGTCGGCCGCAGTAACAGGAGGTGGCATGGATGGGATCTTCAACCTTCCATCACCAAGCACACCCCCTCCATCAGAAGAATATGTGTTCATGTCTGCCGTTGATGAGGATGACATGACAACACCGTCAAGACCACGCCTGGAGACAACACAGACCAGGTGACTAAGAAAGGAGGAAAGCATCCTCCCAGACCACCTACCCTCACCCGCTGCCACAAGCACACCCGCTCCCAGAAGCACACCCGCTCCCAGAATCCCATCCACACATGCTTGCATTGAGACGGTGCCCGACATCATCTTGCACGACCTGTCCCAGTCACTCAGGGAAAAGTATAGGTTTGGAAGTGGTGGTATAGCCCAGAAACATGCCATGTACATTTTCAAGCACCACGGGAGCCACAAGGTTTACTTACAGTGGGCCCACAAAGTCAACTATGAAGGGAATCTCGTCAAAAAGGCTTTTCCTGAAAATTTAAGAGAGACTATGGTGGAGGAATTGCGGCGCTATCATTCCATTACAGATCATTTATTGAAAATCGTGAGACTCCATAAATGGCATTTTGTGGCATACAAGGCATCGTCACTGGAAGGACAGGCTGGTGGGGATCGAATTCGATGCGTGATTGGTCGTCTGTTCAAATGTTGATTCATTTTTTACTTCCTGTACTGTACTCCAATAAAAATAATGTAGATTGTTTTAAATTGTATTAACAAATAAATGTTTTTACTTACATTGTGCACCTGTGAATGTTTTGACTTACTGTACTCCAATAAAAATAATGTAGATCGTTTTAAATTGTTTTGTCTCCTATTATAACAAAATACAGTGTTTCTGTACAGTAAGTAATGGTTGGTTAATTAATATACAGAAGTAAACACAAGAATTTAGCGTTTCAACAAGGTTCCATGAGGCATACTGTACAGTACTGTACTGTATACTGTGGGCATGCGCATCACATCAAACAGTATTAAAACAATAGATACAGTACTGTACGGTTATAGAATACACATACTGTAATACATGTAAAATAAATGCATACTTTTATTTAGTATTGTATACTGTATGAAAAAAACAGCATACTGAACTGTTTCAGGTTTTCTATAAAGCTCACAGTTATTCTATCCTAATCCATAAAAATGGCACTGCCACTACTTGGGTAGATTGTTGCCTCCGGTACGTGGATTTTTAAAACAGATTCAGCAATGTGCAAGCATCGTTACAAAAAGCGACATTATTTATCGAAATCCATCCATTTGCTGTTGTCCGCCTGATGACAAAGTTTATTTTCCGAGGAAAAATAAAAGTATTACTGTAATGGTTGGTTCAAATTAGTCAGTCCCCTAAAGAAGTTCCCACAGTCAGTCCCCACAATAATTTTCTCGGGGGCGTCTCTTACACACATACACGCATGTGCCTAGATGTGATAACACGCATATGCGCTTCAACAAGGTCCCAATGAGACATACAGTACACGCATGCGCCTAGCTGTCCACCAATTGTTCAGTATCTACTGTAGAAGCTGCTTAGCCAATGATATTGCTGGACTACATTTTCGCGAATTGTGACTAAAATAATAGCACTACATAACCATAAGGAAAGCGATTGATTACAAGAGAATCGCTTGACTGTGAATCGCTTGAATGTGCATTGATATTGATATTTCGAAAAAAGAATAAAATATGGCAGCCATACTCACCATAGACTTTGCCAATCGGTTGGCGCCGAGCCACTGCCACCAGTCCAATATTCTTGATTATACATGTAGTTGACAGGTGACGGTGGGCCTGCTACACCTGTAGTTGACAGCTGATGAAGCTGGAAATCATTTTGGTACATGCAAGCTTGCTGGTATCTGTACGTGAAATCCTACTCAGGCTGCAGGTATCCAGGCGGGGACAGGCAGCAAGGGTTGCCGGTAAGCAGGTTTTCACTGACGGTCGGACCGGTATTGGAAGCCGGTGCTGGCGCTGGCGCATTGCTTGCCTGGGACTGACGATTCTTAGTTGGTTTTACCATGACCTATCGCCTTTTGAAGTCTCCATGATCAAAGACACTGGAAAAATCTGGCGCAACACACCAATACCCTCCTCTAACTCCGGGTGCAGGATCAATACGAAAAAAACACGGATCAGTACATAACTTTTTCCTTATTGCACACTTCCACACACGAACATCTGGTGAAAAATTGTAAAAGTCATAATTTTAATAAAATATTGATAAATTTGACCAACTGTGGCCATCTTATCATCTGCTGCATTAATTGCTACCATATTAAATAAGCGTACGTTAAGTCAGGCTTTTTTAACATGTACTGCGGCAGTGTACTCATCTCGGAACTCTGAACAATACTGTAGAACACCAGACACTGTGCATTTAGTTTTTAATATGATACGCCTAAATTGATACATTATTGTAACTTCTTCAGTAACAAGATCAATTAACAATGGACCACTGTGGTATTTTTTAAACACCAAGTCAACACATTACTGAAGCACATGTACAGTACTGTCGTGTACACATTAGAATTCATTACAATTCATGAATATCTGCCACCTGGAGGATACGCAAAGAATTGCACCAAATTAAATCCGAACCATTATCATTAAATAGATCAAGCGCGGGTGAAGGCCGGCATGAATGCGGCATAAATACGGCATGAATGTGGCATGAACGCGATCAAGCGTGTGGCATTCTGAAAAAGTCACCTGAAAATAACCGAGAAGTGTTCAAATAAAAGCGGCCGCGGCTGTGTATGTATTACACTGATTGGAAGGCTGTGTTTTCTATCCGGTACGGTGATCCCTGTTGGCTGAGGTATTCTCTACTCAGGTATTTAATAAATACCCATGGATCACATGACAAGTCCCTGAAGAAGTGTCATTTGACACGAAACGCGTAGGGGACGTTATACGCAGTGACGGACGTCCGTGACGATGGACTTCCGGGCTGCAGTCCAAAGAAACCAGGAGGATGCCGACAGGAGCTCTATTAGCCTAAGGTCTGTGTGCTACTTACCATCTAGCCTTGGACTCTTTCCCTGTCAATATTCTAAAGGATTGCTAAAGACTTTCTGATCGTGGGGTTCTGTTTAGCAGAACCTGAAACTCTGTGGGTGTCACGTACAACTAGATTTATGTGATCTTTACCTGTACTGTATCTATGTGGAGTTATATGTTTTGTCATTTTAACATATAAAGATTTTGTGTACTAATTCCGTTTTTTTGTCTCTTTCCATGCGCTCCTATTTTTTTATTTTTGTGACTGAGTATGCCCCACGGATCACGGGAGATTAGGAGCAGCAGGGAGGACCAGAAAATTAAGGGAGGACTTTAGAAGGACAGCGCGCACTTATTTTCTCACATTAAATCAAATATAATTGTTATGCCTTGGTGAGGAACAGTCCCGTAACCAATCAATTAATTTTTTTACACACCGTGGCTCCCCTGCTCCATGTAATACCTCCCCTACCACTGATTACTAATAGAGAAGGTTACACATACCTCAGGTTTGGGACGGTTTCAGTTTCCTGAATTTCAGTTTCCTGGGATTGGTCACGGAGCAGGGGCACTATGGGTATATAGGATTGGTGTGTGTTTTTTAATGTGTTACTACTCTTTGATAAAGCGCAGTTGTCTGCGTGAAACGTATAAGGGGTATTCTCCCCTTGCTGCTCTTTTATGTGCCAATAAATAGTTTTTCTGCTAGTAGACAGCAGTCCGGTTCACTTTTTCCCGCATAGAAGATGCACTGCTTCACAAGTCTACTTCCACATTGACCCGCTTTCAGAAGGAGCACGCTGACAGTTTATGGGGATCCACGCAACAATGGAGTGAGTAAAAATCTTTAATATATAGAATCACTCTTTTTTCACATTCAATATGTGCCACTATGCTATCATGTTGCAGAGTTAACATTTTGTGCCTTCAGGATTGGGCTTGTTAACCTGCAGGCTAAGTGGGAGTTCATAAATGAATATACATAATGCTTTAAAGTGAATTCAGTTTTTTTTTTGCTGATATCATGGGACATCTCCTCTAATATCTGATTATACTGTCTGGGATTCTTTTACATAGCGAGAGTCATTCTCATATGCTTGTGTATATGGACTTTTCTTAGTGAAGCATCACTTGCGGTTTTCACTCCTACCTTCTCTATCTCATTATTTTGACTGGAGCTGCATTACATTTCTCATTACATATTGCATCAAAATGGGCCAAATTATTTCAGTATGCATGCTCAGTTGGTCTATACTTTGAAATTCATATGACTAGAATGGCAAGAGCACTGAAAGGCAAATACTGATATATATTTGTTACCCAAGAGAATATCTTACAGGAATGCTTTTGGTTTGCAGGAATCATAAACAGTCTTTTTAAAATAGATTCTTTATCTACGTCTGGAAAAATACATTCCAGGAGAGATATTGACAACCTGTCCACACATCTATTGATTATTATCAGGGACTTCTACAACAATACTAGGTTTCCTGAATTAACATCTAGACTCCCAGGAAGAAACAGCTGCTACTTTAAAATCAGTATGTGACCTGTCCAAACATTTATTGATATATCTGGTATTTCTAGGTTTTTCCCACCATCTTCAAAGAGAAACACATTATTTGGTTTGAGCATACATCCTCAACCAATCAGAACCTTCTACATGTTAGCTATGGGTTTAGAGAACACATTTAAACTAGACAGATTGTTAGTCAGTTAATAGAGGAGAAGAGGAGAGAAGGAGAAGAGAGCTCATAGAAGGTAAATATGATCATAATTCTTGTGCACTTGTTAATCTGTAAATATATATATATATATATATATATATATATATATATATATATATATATATATATATATATATTGTGGCAGGACGGCCTCGCGGCGGGGTCAGTAAGACGCTTGACACGATGGGAAACTTTAAACACTAGTGGTTTATTAGCCACAACCAAAATAAGTACGGGTGCACTGTCCCTTTAAGAAACTACTTTCTTGCAAATTAAAGCCTAGTCCCGTTAGGGACACTAACTTACTTCTTGAGCCCTTACTAACAGGACAGCCAGCTAATCTGGTCATGCCCAAAACATGCTACACAAACGATAACCAATAAGCATAATAAGAATAAAGTCTTATCTGTTTCAGCTCCAAACAGCAAACAGGAACACGCTTCCGGGGAGCAGGCAGTGTCCAGCCTCGCAGCAATGTTTATCTTTATCCTGGGTTGGGGTCCCAGCTGGTCCCAGCAGCAAAGCTCCTCGCAGGACTGGGGAGACAGGTACTTGTTCTGTCACATACTCTGCCTTTGTCTCTTCTTCCTTCTTTCCTTTATGCTTCTTGCCTGAAAGCTTCTTTAAACCAGATCCAGTGAAAAGCTTCCTTAGAGGGCTACCTTGAAGCTTAGCCTTCTCTTGTGAAAACAGTAACTCCGCATCAGTGGTGATGGCTTCTGGACCTTTCTCCATCAGCGTATTTTTAGTGTTGGTTTTCACCTCATTTATCTTTATAACTTCAATTTGGGTGGGGGTCTTATCAACCCTAAGTGCACCCCATGATGTCGCTCTATTACCGTCGGCAGACTCGTAGGCTTGGGCCTTTATTTCTTGTCCCTTTAATTTACTCCGTTGGGAGTGTTGCTGGATAACCTGTGATGTCTTTCTCATCTTATTTTCCAACTGAGCGGTGTCCAACATAGCCACATGCTTAGTCTTTAGGGCCTCAAGTATCTCGTCCAGGTCACGCTTTTGTTTCTCCGCCAACTTGCGGCCAGCACGCTCAGACTCCAGGTCCTTCCTCAGGTCATGAAGCTGTCCTTCTGCATATCTTTTTTCACTCAGTGCCGCTGCCAGTTCATCCTCTTTGACGTTGAGTCGCGACTCCACATCTCTTAGCAGGTTCAGCGCAAGGCTTAAATCTGTTTCTTTTCCTCTATTTCTGACCTGCAATTGCCTGTGCTCCTCCCAGACCTTGTCCAGCTCCAGCTGCAGTCAGTCCCTCTAATTAGCCGTGTCGTCCAGCAGCCTGTGGGTATCAGCCATCTCGATTTCATAGCGCAATGTCAGGCAAGCCACCTGACGGACGGTCACCTCCTCCCTCTCGGCGAGTTGTATTTTGCGCTCAGCAATCTGCGTCTGCAGCTCTTCAATTTGATCCTGCAAATCCCCTCTCAGGGCCTTCACCTCTTCCTCTGGGCTTGCGTCAGCGCCGCCTTCATCTTTTGGAGCTCTGTAGTTTTTGTCGCCAGTATCGCCGCTGCTTCTGTTTTCCAGGCTTCTTTCTCCTTGGCATTCTGACTCATGGAGATGGAGTTGCCTCTCTGCTTCTCCAGGTCTTGCTCTAGTCTCTGGACCTTTTCGCGCTCCCTCTCACACAGAATCACCTGGCTTTCAAGCTCCGCCCCCAGCGATGCTCTTGTGGCGTACAGTGTGGCCCTCAGCTCCTCATGCTGTTCTGTGGGGACATACTGGGTACTCAGCTGTTCCTGTAGCACTTGCTGCTTCTCCTTGGCCGCTTGCAGACTTGCATGTATCTCTTGCAGCTGGCTCTGCCATAGGTGCGCTGCTTGTGTGTGCTGCTCCAGGGAGACACGTTGCATCCTCTCTGCATTCTGCAGTGCTTCCTGCACCTCTAATTTTTCTTGCGCCAATTGCGCCTTCACTTTCTGCGCTTGGTGAAGCTTCTCAGTCCCATCACTGACCTGACCGGTCAGGTTTAAAACCTCTTCTTTCAGGTTTATATTCTCCATTTTCACAGTCTCTATATCCCTTAGGACCGTCTCATTGGCTTTCTTCAAAGTACCCAGCTCTGTTTTGAGCGCGCTAGCTTCTTGGTGAGAAACTTCTAAGTCTTTGATGAAGTTTTGCACATCTCTCTGGGACATCTGATAGCACAGTCTCCAGTCAGGACTTGTTCTCTCTGATTCCATGTTAGCAATTGTGGTGTTGGCTTTATTCAAACTTGTCGTCAGCTCCTCCAACTCACTCCGCAAGAGTTGCTCTGTTTTCTTTAAAGCCGCATACTCTTGTATAGCTGGGAGTATACACCTCTGTACCTCTGCATTAGCTTCTCTCTCCCTATTCAATTGTTTCTGCAAGACATCATAATCACGCTGGGCAGTTTGGAGTGCAGAAATTAAGGCCTCTTTCCCCTGGATCAAGAATTCAGCTTCCCTTTGCTCCACCTTTTCCTTTGCCACCGTTCCTGTGACAATTCTGCCCATCACTCCGGTCTGCAGCACATCTCGGTGGCTTGCTGACGCCTGTTGTCCTGATATCGCAGGCTCAAGTGGTTCGGTCACTTCCTCTGTGACTTGAGAAATATTTTTATTTTTCTTCTTTCTCTTTGTTTTATTAGTTCCAGAGACATCAGTGGTACTGGGCACACACACACTGGACACTTTTGCAGCTTCCATCTGCGGGTTCGTCTCTCTTCTCTGGGCCACATATGCGTCGTCATCATAATCATCATATGGCCTGAAGGGACACTGTTTTGTATGGTTATGTACATTACAAAACTGACAAATGACGGCGGCCATTTTAAAACCCCGTTTTTTTGTTTGTTTTTTTTCACACCCGACGAGGCAGACTTTGCACAACACACGTAAGTTGTTCTTGCTTTACAATATTTGAACCTTCTGGGTTCTTCTTAGGGCAACTTCTTTGCAAAAATCCAATTTCACTTTCTTTTTTACCAGACAGGGCAAACTTTACACTCAGCGCTTGCTAGCTGTAACTTCCATGCTTCAGCAGAAATCATTTTTTTCCGCTTGAGTTCAGTGTCTCAACACATCTTCATCTACTGACCCCCAGAGGCGTAACATCCCACTTCTGACAACACCTGTGGCAGGATGGCCTCGCGGCGGGGTCAGTAAGACGCTTGACATGATGGGAAACTTTAAACACTAGTGGTTTATTAGCCACAACCAAAATAAGTACGGGTGCACTGTCCCTTTAAGAAACTACTTTCTTGCAAATTAAAGCCTAGGCCCTTTAGGGACACTAACTCACTTCTTGAGCCCTTACTAACAGGACAGCCATCTAATCTGGTCATGCCCAAAACATGCTACACAAACGATAACCAATAAGCATAATAAGAATAAAGTCTTATCTGTTTCAGCTTTTAACAGCAAACAGGAACACGGTTCCGGGGAGCAGGCAGTGTCCAGCCTTGCAGCAATGTTTATCTTTATCCTGGGTTGGGGTCCCAGCTGGTCCCAGCAGCAAAGCTCCTCGCAGGACTGGGGACCAGAGCAGCAGCAGCTGCTACGGCTTCCAGGCCGGGAGAGTTCTCTCCACCTTCCTATGGAAAAACAAGCTCCCTGTGTGTGTGTCACTTCCTGCTTTTAAACCTGCAGTCTCTCAGGCCTCCTGCTTAATTAGGCTTCAGGTGTGCTTCCTTCTGTCTGAGGAGATTAACACTCTGTGAACTGGCTGCAGCGTCTCTCCATTCACTATTCCAGCCTACTGAGTCAGTGACTGTCACAATATATATATATATATATGCAAGAAAAAGAGTGTAGTAAGGATCGCCACTCGTGAAACTAGTGAAAAATATTGGGATTCTACCAAGTGCAATAATACAAAATACAAACAATCATATAATAAATGATTACTATAAGATATAGAAAAAAATAAAAGCCAACTAAAATATACACTCTAATACATGAATGAATAATATATATGCACATACATAATATAATTAAATAATAAATAGTCCAAGTGTAAATGTCCAAACCCTAGAATGAGTCCTGGCAGGTAAAACAGGACAATGTACAAAATCCAGGGGTCCATGGCTGCTCTCAATTGGAATAACCAATTCCAATACAGGATCTATAAGAACAAAAAGAAGACAGAGAGCGCACGCCCCATAGTGAAATACTGTACATTTAATATAGGGAAGGGTATGGTGGGGGGATTAAAAACACTCACAAAGTATATGTGAAAAACAAGCAATTTGTAATATAAATCACCACCGAGGCAGGCACAATCTCGTGACACGTTAGCAGTACAACCGGAACACTCCGAACAATGCACCCAACAGCGTTCGTCCTCTGAATGATCAGTAGAAGTACTCCACGCAATGTGGTATTGGAGTATTGGAGCAATGTCGCATGCACGCTTTACGGCCGGAGCCCGTATGATGCTGTATTGAGGCCTACTCCAATACCACATTGCGTGAATGTTGCAATGAATGTAACATCGCCGGAAGAAGAGATCAGTGTATCTCGAAAGCTCGCACAAATAAAAGCATTTCGTTAGCCACAGAACGGTATCATCTACACTGGCGACACACTTTATTCGAGCTTGGCTAGTCCCACGAATTCGGGTATACCCGGGTGTATTGAGGTTTGTGACTGTTTTCTGCCCGAGTGCATTGAGTTATTTTCTAAGCAGGGATTGAAGCATTTTATTCCCGCTGGCTGCAATACTGCACAGTATATATATATATATACTGCATTACAATTCATGAATTTATGCCATCTGGTAGACACGCGAAGCATTGCAGCCTATTAAATCCTAATCATTATCATTTAACAGATCAGCCGCCCATCAGCCAGGCATGAACCCAGGCTGGGAAGGCAAATGCAACGGGGCTTGTTAGAGGTGAGGAGTGGCGCATTCCAGGTATCTGCCAGGTACATACCGGGTATTTGCTCGAATAAAGTGTGTCGGTGCAGTATTTATTTTTTGATTATATATATATATATATATATATATATATATATATATATAGTCAGATAAGGCAGTTGGCACTCCAATAGGTGGTAAGCCACAGGTGCACGTCCCATATAGAGAATGTAGTTATACGTTACCGTTCCAAGGATTGGTAAACAAGAGACAGCACTCAATGTTGAAAATCAAAGTGTATTAGTAAAAGCAAAAATACATCCAGAAACCCAACGTTTCGGTCCTACAGAATGGGACCTTGTGATGAAATCACTTTATGTGAAGAAACGCGTAGAGAAGAGCGTTTTTTAGCTGCTGTCACACTGTGATATATATTTTGACTCTATCCTCACTGCCCACCTCATTACGGACTGCCTTTGGGAGTGCAGAGAGACTTCTCTGATCAGCCCCTGCATCGCGGGGTCACGGACTACAGACCTCATATCCGGATACACTAACATTGTAGAGGACTTCCGGGTCACATTGTGGTGAGCTTTTTCCTGTATCCCCTGCTGGATGTCGGTTCAGCAGAGCTGAGAAAACCCAGACAGAGAGAGGGCGCGCCATCCAAGGCACAACGTGGGCGGTTGGCGAATGAGTATACTCATTATATGCATTTATTTATCCTGTGTTTGTGAGTTCGCATTTGTTGGTTTTATTCATATTCATTTTTATTAAATTGTATTTTTTCATGCTGCACTAGGATCGGGCGCTTTCTTTTCTTGTTGTTCATATATATATATATATATATATAGATATATATATATATATATATATTTATATATATATTTTTTTTTTTAAATCAATGTATTGTTAGATATTATGTACAGAATTGCATTGCTTTGTTAGGCCTGTAATAAGTACAAACCTTATAAGGAAGTATATGCAGTATTACCATGTAAATTGTTATATTTTGTCGTTGTTCTATAAATATTGTTTATATAATTGAAGCCTCTCTATCGTGTCATGACTCTCATAAACCAAGGGCATGCATGTGCAAATGTGTTTCATATTGGAACACATATCTACACATTCATCTCCCTAAATAATAGGTTGCTATATAGTTATATTAATTATTATAAGCCACCAATACTTTTATAGATGAATACACTATAAATCCATCATTATGTGTATTTCTGGATAAGGCTAAACATGATAGGTAACAATACTCCTACATTCACTGTCCTCCCCATGTCTGAAGTGCTGGTGCTGGAATCTCCCCTAACCATCATCTATAGTACAAGCAAGTTAAATTGCTTGCAAGACTGCCAAGAAGCAAGTGTTGGCTAGAGTTTTAAACTGGGCAGGAAGGGGGTTGCCCTGGGCAAAATTTGGAGAAAAATGTAAGCCTTTTGAAAACTGCACAAATTAATTGAGCGGTGTGCCCTATGGGGAATAGCATGATTATTCACAAGATGGTAAAGTTTGCATATAGATTGCATCTTCATTTCATATTGTGTTGTCCAAGTAATTTCCCATGCGTAGATGATGGCTTTCATGAAGTATTATAAGTAGTTTGAAAGGTCATAAACTTTTCCCCCCATTTCTCAATTATCACATCTATTTCACTCTACAATTCATGCTCCTGGAAAGTGCTTTAATTCAGTTAATACCTGAATGTCCAACACAGAGGTCATCAAGCACATGAAGGTGCCCATTATGTTTGGAATTATGGCATACTGCATTACGGAAATTACATATATCACGTCTGTGATTTTTGCCATAGATGCTGCAGCTTATCTTTAATGAAGATTGTGTCCTTAGTGAACTTTGTATGTTCAGTTTAAAAGATTAATCATGTATTTCTTTCAAATGGACATATGGAGCCTCAAAAGCAAATGTTTCCTGTTGGTCAAGGGTAAAAATTAAACTGCCTTGCAAGGAGTCTGAATTGCAGTGCTTTGTCTTCACCCAAAAAAATACAAGTTGACCCCTTTACAGTGATTTCAGGCTTGTGCCAAAATTGCAATTTCTGACAATCATCACATTTCAGCAATATAATCTGCATTACTTTCATTTGGCAGCTGTCTCTTGAATTTAAAACAATGTAAAGTTTTGGTTGGGCTAGGTGCAAAATGATGTAGTGTAATTATTTTCACAAATAACCAGTCACTTGTTTTAGCAGGGGTAACCAGTAAATATACAAGGTCAAAAGTCTTAGAGGAGCAGCGTAGTACAATTTTAAATAGCATCAGTAACCTTAAGATTTTTTGGGGAGGGATACAAAAAGGAAGATGAGGAGGGGCGGGTATGGGGACATTTAAAGACAATAATACATATCTTAGTGAATATACAGAAATACAAAAGTCAAAACAAAGGGGGTTAGGTAAATTTCAGGAGCAACGTCATGTAAACATACTTAAACATACAAAAACAAAATGGCCCAGCGCAACATACAAAGTGACACAGGGTCATTTAGTTAAACCCTTTGGCCAAAGCGTTATATGCCTGCAACCAACATCAAGGCATGACCAATTTGCAGGTCCTAACACTACCTGGTAAAATTCTCATGTACCTCTCTGTAAATTTGTCCTATACTCCAACGTTAATATGGACCGTCCCCTTCAACGCGGAAGACCTTCTCGAGAGGCCAAGACCCTCTAAGGTGCTGAACAGGAAAAGAACGAGCGCTCGGAGGATGAAGTAAACGAGTCAGACACAGCTTTGTCAAATTCTTCTCCTAGTTTATTCTTGGTTACACTCAGGTTTATATAGCTGAGCGAAAATGTATACGTGCAACAGCTTACTTCCCATTTTTTGGCATTACGTGATTTATCTAAAAAGTTACAATTGTCTGTCTTTAACAGAAGTCATATATTCTGACTTGGAATGCTGAAATACTGAAATGCTGAGATAGCATACATGTGAGATTGCGTATGTGTCCAGACTTCCTGCCTTTACTTCAGGAACTGCCATCTGACCACATTCTGGGCAGTCAGCCAACATATATGGGGCAAAGGTGGTAAACAACAGAATGTCTATATTATTGAAAAACATCTTTATAAATCAATATGGAGTACCCCCTATAAAATACACATTATCAATTCCCTCCTTTTGTCATCAAATGGCAAGCCTTGTTATGCAGTATTATCGAATTGAATATGGACATTATCATATTCCACTAGCGGAATATGGACATTCGGCCTCATGGACCTACAGTTATATATTAAAGTAGCAGGGCCGGGAATGGGGGTAGTAATGTTCAGCGAAGCATACATATGACTAAATGATTTAGTGGAATGTATAATCATTTTACATAATAATGAACACATTAATCTGCAACATAAAAAAATAGCAACTAATACTACAAACATGCAAACAATAAGTATTAATCCCATAGTAATTTTCTTTCCCAACTCTCCAATCCATGACCCTCCTTTTGTCATAACATAACAACTACTATTTTTGATATTGTTGATATACTTTGTCGTATTGAACTGGTGGTGCAGGTTTTGCAGGGGTCAGAGAGAAATATGAGTGCAGGACGCGGGGTGGGTGGGAGAAATATATGGTCACAGGAATTCTTGTTTATAGACAGATATATATCGGTGTGACTGGTATGTGTCTTTCCTGTTTACCAGATTGACTATTACTACCAAACCCATTACCAATTTCTTAATTACTATTCACACTGCTCTTCTATAACTACAAGCGCATGGTGGCAGCTAAAAAAAATTCTGAGAATTGGTGGGGGCTATTTTCTAATAGGAGCGATTGCACAAACATCCTTCTTGCATGCATCTTTCATACTGCATTTATTCAGAATGACAAAACAGCAAAATGGCTGCTATGGTCAAAAATGGCTGACTTATAATTCTTTCCTTGTGGTTGACTCATGCCCCTGGGTGACCTCCCCACCTTCCTTATAACCTCATATCCGATCCTCTCAGTCCCCTCTTATTCTTAAGAGACAGTCTATTTAAAGAACAGTTAACCATTTCATAGTCCTGCTGAACCAAAAAAAATGTCCAATTGTGCATAACTTCATTCCTTTCCAGCCATTATGTCAGCCAGTTGATTTCTTCTTCGGTCTCTTCTTCTGGGGGACTGCCGACATCTTCATCACCGAAAAGAGATATAGCGTCGGTGGGGGATTGCAGTGCACTTCTGGACGATTTTTTTGCTGTACTTAACACATACATAGAGAGTAATGAATAGGACAGACACACATACAAAAACATTCGCTAGCTTCGCTTCCAGAGAACTAATCCAACAACCAAGTCCCAACGGGTGAATTCCCTCATCTCTACCTTTAAACACTGAACTATTTTTTCCAAATAACATGACCTGGTCTAGTTGCAGGGTAATACTCTGTCACTGAATCAATAACTTCTCTAGAACAAACTCATAGTTCTACAACCTTCGTAACCAATTACGTATATATGGTTCTACAAATTTCTTATAACATATTGTCCAATTCCCAAGGGTTTAAATGTAACTCGTATTCTTGGGGTGCAACCTATTGGGTATAGATAGTACATTGGGTTACATGGCACATTAGATGTGGGCTTTGTTTACCAGAATTCCATTGTGTGACAAAAGAGTGTGCATATATGCTATACACAAAACAATAAAACAAAATAAAAATTACTAAACAAAATATACTTGTTACTACCCTATCGTCTTTGTGTGTACACTACTTACACAAAACTAATAATACATACATTATATTTAAAATAATAAAACCTGTACAGAAAAAAAGATTATTAAAAAATTCAAAGTTCGTGTGTTGAGGCCTGGACTTTTGACTGTGTCTTTAAGCTTTTCCACCTTGGCTATTGTGTAACATGAAGCAACTGTGGGTGGTGCTGGGAAAAGTTTCATGTGCGTAACATGGATCCAAAAAGAGATCTCTGCCACTTTAATTGCTGTAATGGTGATGAGTAGTACTTTTAGTAGTAGTAGGGCCTTTTCATCTGGGATGAAGAACATGCTTGCATGGAAAATGCTTGACCATTAACCCGTCTCTTGTAGATGCACTTTCAACTTTGACTTGTGCTTAGAGAAACTCAAAAATATATTAGTCGCATACATTGCTTACTAATTGTATTACTAAACAGTCACTGTGGTCTTGATTTTGCTACAATCTAAATTTATAAAACTTGGTGCCCCAGCTATTTCCAAACCAAAAGAAAATGGTTAAAATGATTTTGTATAGAACTCCACACTAATTACTTGTAATATAATTTCTTTGAAAAAGTGCCAAAATAATTTCAGATTTTGTTCATCCCGGGCACTAAGCCATCTAACTTCTGGGTCAGGCAGCTATATGATAAACAGCAATAACCCCCCTCCTTTGTTCACATTTTATTATATGTGAACAATATTATACAAAGGATAACAGCATTTAAAACATAACTAAATATATTTGTTTGATCTGTAGCAAAACTAACCTGAAACCTTTGGGTATAAAATTTACATTAACAACCTCAAAACACTACTGAATATAAATATAATCTGCTATTGTTTTCTGACAGAAACTTTAAAAACACAAAATAACATCTGGTTTGCTGAGAGAACAACCTGAAACATAAGAAAAATTATAGACACAGATTTAAAAACTTTTTTTTTTCATCTCCAGGATTGCAACAAACTTGAGATAACTTTCTGGGCATCCTGCCAAAACCTTGGAACAAAACATAATAATAATAAAAAAAATTATTGGAGTTTAACATAAAGTGCACTACAATTTGGGACAACTTAAAAATGAAGCTTCTTACATGGCCCGATACAGGATACATGGGACTGGTATTCAAAAATTAAAACTGGATTTTTTGTTCAACAGGAAAATATAGGCTTACTATATACTTTAAACAGTTTATAGTTACTGGTTACACATGAATAAACAAAACAAAAATAATACAAAATATAAATAAAAATTACCAAGACAAAATAATGCAAAACTGTTAGGTCCTGCCTGCAAACTATATTAATAAAAATGTCCTTCTCTTTTATTATCATATCCTAAACTACAGTTAAACCTCATTTGTAGCTACAGAGCTTCAGTTAACTTTTGTGTCTGAAATTATTCTCTCTCTCTCTCCTTTCTTGAGATGGAAATAGAGAAGTTGGAAAAAAAATGTCTTTCTGGTATTAACAATTCATCGCCTGGCCAGAACGAATAAATCCTAAAATATACCAGTGACCGGGCTTAATTATAAAAATGGTAAAAATCGAATGATTTTTCCGCATTTGCCCATTCTTTGTCCTTCTCTCCATAACCAGTCAAACTCTCTCTTTCCCAGTATTGATTAGTTTGTGTTATAGTGGGGGTGTACACCTTAAAAATTAAACTTCAACGTGAGCAATTAATTATGTTCTTAAATTTAGAAACACTTGCAAGTTCCTAGATAATAATTTTGTATACATATAATAAACCGACATTCATATTATTCAATGCACATAAAACTTTCACAAGGGTAGGATTCACTCAGATTATCTACACATAAAGGGGAACTCCTGCAAAGCTGAGATGGTGAACCATGGTGAGGTGCTAACTAGGTAAGGGAGATAGAGTACACAGGAGAAAAGGGAGACCTAGTATATAAGCACTCAATCACTGCTAATGTATAATGATAATATTAAAATACTTTATTATCAAACAATGAATTAAAATAATGGGGTTTAAAATAAGGACAGATCAAACAGCTCGTGACTGTGGATCTTGTGTAACACAGCTATGACAGCTACATAGATGGAACATATGGGGGATCCCTGATAGATATTCAGGATCCCATGCTGTAAATATACAGCCTACTAATGGTATAGTAATAGGACCAATGTTAGACCGCTATTCCAAAAAATGTTCTACACTATGCTGATCGCAAAAAGTGTAACCACTTATGTAAATGGTAAATGCAGACAAATTAAGTGGTGTGGAAGGTAAGTATTTAGGCAACACTTGCACAATATGAGTGGTACATAGGAATATGTGGTTACCTACGTTAAGGAAACACTCACTACAGAGGGGCCCCTAATTGAAGAGTGGGGTAGCTAAGATAAACCCCCATATCACCCGACAAAAGCAGCTGTTAGCTCCATGGAAGGTAAACATAAAGCACTTGTATAAGGTTTCCCTGTATGCTATGTATAGCAATTAGGACAGGAAAAGGCAATTAGAATCAATTAGCCAGTAATGTATTCTCAGTAAATAGTTAAACCATCCTAAAAAGCATCAGTAGCAAGATATATCATGTAGATATGCTACTGGGCTCAGGGTTAAAGTGCTGATGATTCCCTTATACTGACAAAAACCAGCTGATGAAACAGATCCACAGCATAAGGTAGGTGCCGTGCGCCTGGTCTATGTGGATAGGTGTCCCACACAGATAACCGCAAGCAAGAGAGTGATAATACTCACAGAGTGATAATGAAGCAATCTAAGCCAGGCATGTAATTGAAGCACAATTCGTAGTGCATTATTCCCGTGAGCCATATATATGAGGCAATAAGGGCAAAAAAAAAACGACACATCAATTGGCCAGTAAATATCAACTCAGGACAAATGAAATGCAATAATAGCACTTCATCAGATGAAGTTCATCATGTTCCTGAGTTGGGGAGTAAAGCGCTAATGTTTTCCTAGTGCTGCTCAAACAGCCGAGATCCACTGGGAAGCTGATAGGGGGATCCTAGGCTGCTCTGCTGAGAGGGGTGGTCGACAAGATGGTTGTCACTGCATGCCGTTGCTGCTCTGAGCCCAGAGACTACTCTCACACTGATCCCAGGCCACAGGGAAGCTGAGCCCCCTCCATGGAGTCAAAGAGATTGGTAGTGGGCGATGGGAGGAGAAGAGGGGGGTGGTCGTAATAAACAAAATAATAATCTAGGGGGGGTGAAAGGAGCGATGGACTGGGACTTGGCTCGAACGGGGGGCTGCCCGCAGCAATTAAGTTTTCACCGAGTACGAAGGGGGGAGGTACACAGATGGCCGTGGATTATGGCTAAGACATTAAGTATTATACCCACACTGGTTTAATTGGGTACATAGTTTGATTAAGTAAAATTTGCATAGTAGTATTTAATGGAGGGTGCCGGTTTAGGGACCGCCTGGGTCGGCTGCCTGCGACTCAAGCTTTGCATGGCTGGGTCACACCACCATGCACAGACAAGTCCCTCGGGCACCCACCCACCGACTGTTGTTGGGGTTAGGGAGGCCCCTCCTGGGCCTTCCAGGGCTCAAGGTAAGCCCGTGGGCTAAGGGACCGCTGCTGACCACGGTCAGCTTCGGCCCCTCAATTATTTTGTTTCTCCCTTCCCTTCCTCTCCCACCCCTCCCCCTGTGGTGTGGGTTCTGGTCCTGATTGAGGTAAAAGGGCCAGGGGGATACCGGGTTCAACACACCTACAGTAGAGGTATAAAATGTAGTAGCAAAAACAACACCGACACTCAATGTCGTTGATTATGGTTTCCCACAACACTAAGGGTTTAAATAGCCCGGGCAAACTTAGAGTGGCAATGGCGGACTACAAGCGTAAGCAGGCAGACATAGTGCTACTCTAGGAGACGCACTTCAGCAATAAAAGTGCCCCCAAATTTTGGGATAAGAGTTTTAAAAGGTTTTATCTTTCCTCCGCATGGAGTGAAAAGAAATGAGGGGTAGCAATCCTGCTCCATAATAATCTCCCCTTTATAGAAGAGGTGGTCAAGAGATATAGGGACGGCAGGTTCCTCGTCATTGTCGGCACAATTCAAGCACAGCCTATAATGCTGGCTACGGTATATGCTCCTTACGAGCAAGACCCTTCCTTCATTAAGAAGTTCTTTAATACGCTGAGATCAGTTGCTAAAGGAGATATAATTCTAGCAGGAGATCTCAATGTAGCGATCAACCATAAAATGGATAGGTCAGGTCCCCACAAACCCAACAAGAGAAGATATATAGATGCCCTACAGAAAGGATTGGGAGATAACCAACTGGTAGACATTTGGAGGGAAATGCACCCGTTAGAAAGAGACTATACCTTCTTCTCACACCCCCATTCCACCTATAGCAGAATCGATTACTTCTTTGTCTCTAGAAGACTGGTCCCGAAGATCCCCCACTCAGAGATCCATGATTTTCCATGGTCTGATCATGCACCCATAGAGCTACAGTGTACTCAAAAAATTCTGGACAGGCCGGGAGAAAACTGGAAACTTAATGAGGCATTATTGAAGGTCCCAGAGACCGAACAGATAATTGGCAAGGAAATAGATCAATTCTTCCAAATTAATACTGGTAGTGTACTGTCCCAATCAGTTTTATGGGAAGTGCACAAAGCGACCTTGAGAGGGACCCAAATTAAGTTGGCGGCTAAAAGTAAAAGGGAGAGGAACGAGAAAATCGTCACCGTGCAAACTAAGCTTAGGGACCTGCTACTCAAACATAAGCGGGATCAGGGTCCGGCTCTGCTCAAAGAAATTCAAAACACTAGAATCAAGCTTAATCTAGTCTTAACCTCCCAGGCAGACAACACACTGAGTTGGTCCAAGAGGCTATTCTATGAAAAGTCAAACAAACCAGATAACTTGCTGGCTAACAAATTGAGGAATAGGAGCTTTTATGAGGATCTTTATAACGGGGAAAAAGTGGCACATAAATGAAAAACTAAAAGAGTCATGAGGGATTTCCTGAAGGGCTCACAACTACCAAGTTTGAGTGGTTCGGAGAGGGAAATTTTAGGGGCTAACTTTACTACAGAAGAACTTACCTAGGTTATTCAGGACCTCAAACCTTCTAAAGCACCTGGACCTGACGGGTTCTCCAACTTTTACTATAAAAAATACATTAAGCTCCTGGGGCCTCACCTCCTCAGAATGTTTAATGCAGTGCTAGAAGGGGCCGCGTTCCCAGAACAGATGCTCCAAGCGTCCATCTCAGTAATATATAAGCCTGGAAAAGACCCATTAGACTGTTCAAGCTACAGGCCCATTTCACTCATTAACACTGATATCAAAATTTATGCTAAATTACTGGCCAATAGATTAAGTCACATCCTGCCCAGACTCATACATCCAGATCAAGTCGGGTTCATTAAGGGTCGACAAGCCGCAGATAGCACACGACAGATTATTGATCTGATAGATATAGCCAATACATGTAAGATCCCAGTTATGATGTTGAGTCTGGATGCTGAAAAAGCCTTAGACAGGATTGACTGGCCATACTTGAGGGCTATGCTTGGAGAGTTTGGGCTGGGGGAACGGGTGATCAACGCAATCCTGTCACTGTATAAAGGTCCGGCCGCCAAATTAGTACACCAGGGATTTCTGTCGGACTTCTTCAAAATTAGAAGTGGCACTAGACAGGGATGCCCATTATCCCCTCTTTTATTTGCAATGTGCATGGAGCCCTTGGCGGCCCAAATCAGAAATAATCCCGATGTGAGAGGAGTCGAGTAAGGCTCACAATTGCACAAGATAGCGCTATACGCAGACGATGTCTTACTGACGATCTCAAGGCCGCTCACCTCCCTACCGAACCTATTCAACTTGCTAGGGAAATTTCATGACATCTCAGGCTTTAGGATGAACCAGTCAAAGTCTGAAGCTCTGAATATAAGCCTCCTGAAAGAGACAGAGAAGTTGATACAGATCAATTTTAATTTTAATTGGCCAAAACACGGAGTAAAGTTTCTAGGGGTAGTCATCCCCAAAGATTACAAGGGTATTTATCAAGCAAATAACCCCAAACTGAACCACGATCTAAAAGAGGATATAAGAAAGTGGGCGTCTTTTAAAATATCCTGGATCGGCAGGATACATAGTATAAAGATGAATCTCCTCCCACGCATCCTGTATCTGTTCCAGACAGATGACTGGTGCCACTTAGACTGACGGACATACTCTCACTTCAGTCTGCTATATCCAAATTCATATGGAAGGGGAAAAAGCAGAGAGTAAAGGATATGATTCTAAAAAAGCCAACATTGGCGGGAGGCCTGGCGGTACCTTGTTTGATATCTTACTACAAAGCGGCACAATTATGCCAAATCTCCCAATGGCACACAAGCCCTGATTCGAAGAGGTGGGTTGCATTGGAGAGTGAAGCTTGCTCCCCAATAGAGTTGAAAAGCTTGATCTGGTTACCCAAAACAGCCTTGAAGCTGATAAAGAAGCCACTGGCCTCGATGGCTAATTCGCTGGCTATCTGGGAGGCCAACAAATTTAGGTGCACCCTGTCATCTATAGGATCGCTGATTACCCCGCTTTGGGGCAACCCGGATTTTGCTCCAGTCCTGTACAGAAAGGAATTTACAATTTGGAAACAATTGGGCATACATAGGCTCTGAGATCTGGAGGGGAGAAAAGATATTAAGCCCTTTGAACAAATTTGAGCGGAAAAGAACCTCCCCCCTCAGAGATATTTAGATTCCTCCAACTGCGAGCATTTTATAATAGTGTTACCCCTCGACCCCACTAACCATGTTTGAAAAGCTCTGTCTAATTGAGACTGATACCCGGGGACTCACATCGCAATTGTACAGAGAAGTGATCGGTTCAGGGGTATAAGTTGACCACAAACTGCGGTACATGGACCAGTGGGAGAAGGATTTAGGTGAAGTACTAGATGAAGAGGAATGGGCTAAGATTATTATGGCTACTGCTAAGAGTTCTATTTGCACGACATTAAGGGAAAACGCATATAAAGTGTTAATGCGCTTGTATTACACTCCCATGAAATTATCTAAATTTGTACAAGGGTACTCCGCTCTGTGCCCTAGACAGTGCAGAGCAACAGCTAACCTGTTAAATATGCTGTGGTCTTGCCCGACGATTAGACCGCTTTGGCGAGAAATTAGAGATTGGCTCGAGAGGATTCTTAACCTCAAAATCCCTTTGGATCCGTGGCGGTTCCTACTGAACAGGCCGACACTGGGGTTGAATAAATCAAGTAATAAACTGGTTGCCTATTTCGCAACAGCAACTCAGTGTGAGATCGCAGCATTATGAAAACAACCCGAAATTCCACCAATTCCCAAGATTCAGAACAGAATTTGGTTTGTATGCCAGATGGAAAAATTATCGAGTTTAGTTAATGACACTGGCGAAATTTACTTAAAAACCTGGGCGCATTGGCTAGCCCAAATGGACATCCCGGGAGTAGAGAGAGATACCATCCTGCTATGATAGTTGTAGATGCGTTTTCCCTTGATAGAGGCCTGAAGTAGGTGTTACTAGTGATATTTGGCGACAGGAGCACCCTAGACGAGTGATCAGAGCTGGAGCCTAGGCCCCCCACCAGACGAGAGAGCCCCGGACGAAATCAGGGCTTTGGTGAAGCTAGGAGTCGGGGATACCAAATATCAATCGACCCGGCGGGAGAGTGCCCCGCACCACACCCCCTCCCCCCCTCTCTTTCTTCCTGTGTTCCCCTTTTCTCCTCACCCTTTTTGGATACGTGTTAAAGTAAAATGAAATGTTTTGGTACAATGTATGCGGATGCTATGACTGTACATGTATGCTTTTGAAAAAAACAATAAAACAAAAGTTACAAAAAAAAAAAGCATGGCTGTCAGTTTTTCCCTCAGGAGGGTCTGACATAGTCTTTTTTCAACTTCTAATATAGTTGGGCATTTTAGTCGTGAAGAGGATGCAATATAGCATCTAGTTGCTGTTAGGATATCTTTAATTAGTATAAGGGCAGTTTTTGGTATGTCTTCTTGGGGTTTAATAAGGAGGGCTTGCCAGGTATTTGGAACCATCCTGCTGTTTTGTCTCTGGGTTGTGCTCCACTTTCCTCCCTAGAGGGTTTCTTTCCTGTTTATTAAAATAGTTGTTCGATAGTCGTCACAATAATCTCATATAACGATTGGCTCATCTGAAATCATACATTGGTCCCATGTATTCATCCGCGACATCTGTGAAATACAGCAAACAAATGATGTTCAAAGATGGCACATTTATATATGTCTCAGCATGACAGCGCTTAACACATCTCTATATGATTGTGGATATTCACGCATAAGTAACGTATATGTTTAAACTGCAAGGATAAAACTACAGATACAGAACTGTCTCATTTTGCAAATGGCGTTGCTCGCATTACTACTGATATGTTTTTTCCGGTGCCTGTATACATAATAATGTGCGCGAACAAAGTCTGTTGCGCGCGCACGTCACGAATGTGTGGACGAAGTCTTAGAGCATGCGTAAAACAATGTGTACGCTGTGCGTTCAATACATGTCCCTCCATGGTGCTCCTAGCAGTACGCATATCATGGCTGGAAGTTATGATATGGAAGCGAAACAAATTCACTTCTACACACATACATATCTAAACTTTGTAAACGGACGTGTGCCCACGGGAAAAACGGACGATCAGCCAATGAGCAAACAAAAGACATGTGATGTCATGTTAAGGCACCGTGAAATGCACGCAAACACCCCTCCCACTGAATTAACATTGGCCTCCAGCGCTGTGCACGCTCCGCCCCACCGACGCGCTCGCATGACACACTGCACTGACCTTTCATCTGCGCATGATCAAGATCACAAGGATGCACTGTCTCTTTAAACCGGGACTATATATTTCGGGACTTACAGGGACTACTTTTCATTACTTTTAACCCCTGAGGAAGAAAGCAAGACTTTCGAAACGCGTAGGGTGGTTCTGTGAGGGCCCCACTACTCGGGTGTGAGTGCTGTACCCTTCCGAAGCTGGGAGCTGTGAGCTGTGAGCTGTGGGAAAGCACATGCTGGCGTAGGAATATCCAACATTTCAGCATTGCTGTGTTTGGTGCACGTGGTGCGGGCAGACCAGGAAGTATCTCTGTGTGTGGTCCTGGAGCTTCTGCAGTGCTGGGAGAGGACTGAGGCAGACGCAGCTAGCTGGAAAAACCTGTCCCTGCCCAGGTGTTAACAACAGCAGCAGCAGCAGCAGCAGCAGCAGCAGCTATCCATAAGAGGGGATACTCTTTGAATTATCCATTGCCTGATTACATCCTGTTTTCGGTAAGCAGGTACCCCCACCCGAGTTGGAGAATCTTGCCTGAACCTAATATATGTTTTTATGTACTATTTTATGTGTAATAAGTGTATTTTATGATATTAATGATATGCCATATTAAATGCTATTGTGAGTAGTTACCTGTTGTTCTCAGCATTTGTTAAGTGTTGTTTGTTTATGTACAGTAGCGACATACTTTATCGCACTAAATGCCGGCGGCATGCCGGGATCTACCCCAGCTGCCGCCAGTAATAACCGCGCGCCGCCGCGTTTCCCCCACGCACCCCCCCTCCAACTCGCGCGCAATTTACTTTGCTTCCGGACCCCGAGCCCGGCTTCTGCTCTGCCCCTCTGCTTCCCCGCACCCCCGCTTACCTTGATTTGATCTCCAGGGGTGTCGGGGAAGCCTGGGGAAGCCAGGGAAGACGGGGAAGCCGGGCGCGCTTCTGACTGTGACGTCACAGTGCGCCGCCACGCGCCGCGGCTACCCGCTTCCCAGCCACATACAGCCAGCGGCTTTTGCTCGAATAAGAGCTGCCGCTGCTGTATGTGTATGTTTTACAGTATTATGCTATGATTTGATTTCTTTGTATATTTACATGTTTACCCTTACCACGTGGAGCATCCAATCGGACGGGCGATTTCCGTGGCTCTGGTTGTATATTTTATAATATATATTTTATAATATCTATTAGAATTGCTTTGATCATTACAGTGTTGAGCGCCACTGATATAACTTCTTTTCCACACTGCACTGACCGTAACAATAAGCTATGGGCACAGCCAATACGGTTTCACCCGCGCACGTCGGTTGGGGGTGGGGCTTGCATCGGTAACCTTTTTAAGGACGCCTTGGGACATTACCACGGTCCCACGTCATATGTGGGCGACACTTTGTTTTTATATGTTGAATGCTAAACAATGAGGTGTGTGGGTGTTACAGTTAGTGTAACATGTTGAAATGATACTTTAAAAGCGATAATAATCTAGGATTTAGGACTCTGTCACCAATGTGTACTAATGGTTCATCATGTAGTATATTGTTATAGGAAATAATGTCTTTGTGCACGCTACATGTAAGCCTGTCTGCAATGTTAAGCTGTATCCACTCATTTGGCTAACAAATGGTGTATATTATTAATGTAGACATATATAATTTAAGTAAAGGCATAACGAAATTTGTAATTACCATTCTTGTAGAAGTCAAAACTGATTTGGCTGCAACTGCTCGCTGCAGGAAGGCATAACAGTATCATCCATGGTTAAGGTAACTGTTGAATCCTGAATCACACACATCTCCATGATGGTGTCATATGGATCTGCAGTGACTTCTTCAAACAAGACGTCCGGAGGTACGTACAGTTGTTGGTTGTTTTCCCATCCACATTGGTATTGCCCATATAAGTTTGGATACATATCATAGTAGTTATGTCCATCTTGCATCTGCTCTGGCTGAATGGAGGGTGCAGGTAGATCAGCAGACGCGACAGTCGGTGCGGCTTCAGTGTCAGTGGTATTAGGCAAAAATATGCTCTTTAACAGAAGATATGTTCCATGTTCCATGGTAAGTTTAAATGATGGCGCAACATGCCAGCATCCATATCGTTGATCTAGCAGATCATGGACACGCTCAAAACATTCATTTGCGGATAAAGTGAATCGTACAGAAGTTTTAAAATTTCGTTGTATGTCAGGTTGTTAGTAGTATGGATATTTCTTTTCGATCAAGTCATAGATTTTGGCCACGTTTGCACTTTTCTCTGGCGTTGATTCGAATACGCCTAGGTTTTCTCCCACAAGAAATTTGTTACCATAATTGGCTGAAATTCTTTGGGTAAGATACTCTTTTCACAGGCATCGAAACTTTACTTTCGGCTTAGGCAATCAACATGTGCAAAACAAGTAGACTCTTTGAATTACAATAACAATGTGTGTGAAATCATCTACAGTGCTATGCTGAACAGATTTCTGGTTACACTTAGATAGATGTAACCACACACACACATCTGTATGTTTGTCTCTTTTTCTGTTTTGCTCTCTGTCTGTTTATATCTCTTTCTGTCTCTGTTTCTCTGTTTCTCTCTCTCTTTGACTCTCTCTGTTAGTCTCTCTTGATATATATTAGAAATATATACATATATCAACACATTTATTTATCTATATATAATTAACTATATATTGTGTGTAGATATATATATGTATATAGATATGTAGATATATATATATATAGAGATATATAGATATTTCTATATATATATAATCAAAAAATAAATAGATGATACCTTATATATATATATATATATATATATATATACAGTGTTCGACAATTCATTATAACTACTCGCCCGCGGCGGGTGGATTACGGCGGCTCTATTAATTCCCCTGCTCGCGCCAAAATGTTCAATTTTTTTTAAAATAAATAAATAATTCATCTTCCTGATTGGTCTGACGGGGGAAGAGGGCCGGCTGGCAGCTCTGGGTCAGCCTCTCTCTCCCCCCTCCCTCTGCCAGCTCTGGGTCAGCCTCTCTCTCCCCCTCCCCCTTGCCCTCTGCCCTCTGCCCCCTGCCAGGAGCGGGAGGAGCAAGGGAAGCGCTTCCCCTCCTTCCCACGCTCCTTTGGAGCCCGCGTGGGCAGGTTAATGCTGCAGGCTGACACACGGGTAGTGCGCACGCGCAAGCAAAGTTCGCTGCTGGATCAAGCGCCTCACCGTCCGGCCACGTTTCACATCGGGGAGTTGGTGTTGCCGTGCGGATGTCAATTTCCCCCGCAGGCCCCCCGATGTTCCCCGCAGGCCCCCACGTGCACTCCATTTCCCCCGCAGGCCCCCCGATGACCCCCGCAGGCCCCCACGTGCACTCCATTTCCCCCGCAGGCCCCCCAATGTCGCCCGATGTTCCCCGCAGGCCCCCACATACCCCAGATTTCCCCCACAAACCCCCCAATGTCTCCCGATGTTCCCCGCAGGCCCCCCAATGTCTCCCAATGTCCCCCGAAGGCCCCCACGTGCACTCCAGTTCCTCCGCAGGCCCCCCAATGTCATCCGATGTCCCCCGCAGGCCCCCACATGCACTCCATTTCCCCCACAGGCCCCCGCAGGCCCCCCAATGTCCCCCGCAGGCCCCCCTATGTCACCCGCAGACCTCGATGTCGCCCCCCCCTGGCCCAAGATACCCACATACCTCTGGTGAGTGGGACTCCCGGCTCCATTTCTTGTAGTGTGTGTGTGTGTGTGTGTGTCTGTGTGTGTGAGTGTCTGTGAGTGTCTGTGAGTGTCTGTGAGTGTGTGTCGCCTGTGTGAGTGTATGTGTCTGTGAGTGTCTGTGAGTGTGTGTCTGCCTGTGTGAGTGTATGTGTCTGTGAGTGTATGTGTCTGTGAGTGTATGTGTCTGTGAGTGTATGTGTCTGTGAGTGTATGTGTCTGTGAGTGTTTGTGTCTGTGAGTGTTTGTGTCTGTGAGTGTTTGTGTCTGTGAGTGTTTGTGTGAGTGAGTGTGTGTGTCTGTGAGTGTGTGTGTCTGGAGTGAGTGTGTGTGTCTGTGAGTGTTTGTGTGAGTGAGTGTGTGTCTGAGTGTATGTGTGTGTCTGTGAGTGTGTGTGTCTGTGAGTGTATGTGTCTGTGAGTGTACGTGTCTGTGAGTGTATGTGTCTGTGAGTGTATGTGTCTGTGAGTGTGTGTCTGTGAGTGTGTGTTACCCTCTCCCTGTGTCACTCTCTCCCTGTGTCACCCTCTCCCTGTGTCACCCTCTCCCTGTGTCACCCTCTCCCTGTGTCACCCTCTCCCTGTGTCACCCACACCCTTTCCCTGTCACCCTTTCCCTGTCGCCCTCTCCCTGTCGCCCTCGCCCTTTCCCTGTCGCCCTCGCCCTTTCCCTGTTTCCGCCGCCCTTTCTCTGCTGCACTCTCTCTGCCGCACTCTCTCTGCCGCACTCTCTCTGTCTTTGTCTCTCATTCTCTCTGTGTGTGTTCTCTCTATCTCTCTTTGTCTCTCTGTGTCTCTCTGTGTCTCTCTGTGTCTCTCTGTGTCTCTCTGTGTCTCTCTGTGTCTCTCTCGTTCTGTGTGTCTCTCTTTCTCTGTGTGTCTCTCTTTCTCTGTGTGTCTCTTTCTCTGTGTGTCTCTCATTCTCTGTGTGTCTCTCTTTCTCTGTGTGTCTCTCTTTCTCTGTGTGTCTCTCTTTCTCTGTGTGTCTCTCTTTCTCTTTGTGTCTCTCTTTCTCTGTGTGTCTCTCTTTTTCTGTGTCTCCCTTTCTCTGTGTCTCTCTTTCTCTGTGTGTCTCTCTTTCTCTGTGTGTCTCTCTTTCTCTGTGTGTCTCATATCTCTCTCTTTCTCTCATATCTGTGTGTGTGTGTGTGTGTGTGTGTGTGTGTGTGTGTGTGTGTGTGTGTGTGTGTGTGTGTGTGTGTGTGTGTGTGTGTGTGTCTCTCTGTGTATCTCTCTCTCTCTCTGTGTCTCTCTGTGTCTCTCTGTGTCTCTCTCTCTCTCTCTCTCTGTGTCTCTCTCTCTGTGTGTGTGTGTCTCTCTCTGTGTGTGGGACTAGGTGGCGAGTAGATTTTTTGGTTGGGCGAGTAGATTTTTGGGTGATTTGTCGAACACTATATATATATATATATATATATATATAATTTTTTATATATATATATATATATATATATATATATATATATATATATATATATATATCTTTACATTGAAGGCCTTGTGTGCTAACAGGCCTTGTTGTAATTCTATTACCACTTCATTACAGTTTATAACATTACTGGGTGAGTATGTTTGAGCGCCTATTTGAGTCAGCTGTGTAGAAGTTGTATTTAACAGCAAACAAGGCCTCTTTTGAGCCATGAAGGCCTGTACTGTTAATTCTGATTATATATATATATATATATATATATATATATATATATATATATATATATATATATATATATATATATATATTATATATAGAGTGCTAAACTAAAGCCATTGATGTGTGTAAATAGGCCTTGTTGTTATCATATTCAAAGTTAAATACAGGTGAGTGAATTATGGGCTCAATCATACTGATCCCATAATTTTAGCAAGTGTCCTAACATTTATATCTCATTTACACAAGGCCTGTTTGCTGACAACAGTGGCAGAGATAAATATATATATATATATATATATATATAGATATATATAATATATCAGATAATATATATATATATATATATATATATATATATATATATATATAGATATATATATATATATATATCTATATATATATATATATATATATATATATATAATATATATATATTTACACACACACCACAACAACACACACACACACACACACACACACACACACACACACACACACACACACACACACACACACACACACACACACACACACACACACACACACACTGTGTGTGTGTGTGTGTGTGTGTGTGTGTGTGTGTGTGTGTGTGTGTGTGTGTGTGTGTGTGTGTGTGTGTGTGTGTGTGTGTGTGTGTGTGTGTGTGTGTACATATATCCATAGAGATACAGAGACACTACAGATATATTCATACACATTAACAGATCTGTTATTGTAACCAAAAATCATACATGATCACATACCAACAATATGAACTATGAAAGAAGATTAAGGTAAGTAATGTGTTACAGAGTTAAGACACCAGAAAACACAACATCAAAATGTATGCTGTTATATGGGTAGTTACTTAAAGTTGTATGTCAATAATATTAGCATGAAATGACTATCTACATTACCAAACAAACCCACATACATCTCATCTTGAGCAAGAGCTAAGTGAATGTCAGCTTCTATAAACATGGCAAGTGTGTAATGTTGTACCATTAATCTACTGATGATTAATACATATTCATATTTTATTAAATATGCCTTAATTCAGTCAGTGAACATTTCTAAACATTCATGTGTACAAGGACATACTTGAATGTTAGCAAGCATCTGTACATGATCATACATAAACTATGCATGAAATAGTCTGCAGTAAACACCACCAGGACACCAACACATTTAGTGAATGTGATTATTTATTTTTGTTTATCCTTTTGAGAGCGAGTCACAGGCCTGCTTCTTGGCTGTTGTGTTTGCCTTTTCCCTTTGCTAAGTACTTTGGCCTTAACTGTACGACTTGTACTGGCCTGTGTCATTTCTGTTGCACTGGGTGTGGGCTGTTGCACTTCAGGGGCACTGGGTGTGGGCTGTGACACTTCAGTGGCACTGGGTGTGGGCTGTTGCACTTCTGTGGCACTGGGTGTGGGCTGTGGCACTTCAGTGGCACTGGGTGTGGGCTGTTGAAATTCAGGGGCACTGAGTGTGGGCTGTTGCACTTCTGGCGCACTGGGTGTGGGCTGTGGCACTTCAGTGGCACTGGGTGTGGGCTGTTGCACTTCAGGGGCACTGGGTGTGGGCTGTGGCACTTCAGTGGCACTGGTTGTGGGCTGTTGCACTTCAGGGGCACTGGGTGTGGCCTGTGGCAGTTGTGAACCAGTTGCTAAACATTGCATGACTGAGGCTGGAGCTGTTTCTTATTTTGGTGTTTTAATCTTTTTCCAAAAGCTGGTTAGTAGTAATTGTTGCCCTAACTTTCATTTTCGTGTCTCATTTGTAGGTGTCAGTTCCTGATTTTGAACAGATGTAAGCGGTTGGATGTTGACAGGGACGTGCACAGAACTTGCACCTACTGTAACGGTATCATCCACAACTGGGGAATGAAGAACTGATGACTCTGGAGAAAAAGTAGCAGCATGTAAAGATCCATTCTCAGATGGGGTAAAGTGGAATTGTTGTTCTCTTGCAGTAATTCGCAACTGATTTGCTTGGCTTAGATTCACAACTATTGCTTGTAATGTCCTGTTTACATTTTGGATTTCTTTAGGAACTTGGATGATAACTCTTTCAATTTGTGACATTTGTGATATTGTCCTTTCCTGCAGTGATATCATCCTTTCAAGCACTGACATCATTTCTGAATGGCGACGATTTTCTTCACCCAAGATTCTTTCTTCAGAAGCTGCAATAGCTGAGTAGGTGTCACAAGCAGGAGGACTTGAATGCTGGGTTAATCCAGGAGTGGGAACATCTTCATGGTCACTTGAGTGAATTTGTCCTTGAGTGGCAACATCTACTTCTACAAATAAAGAGACATTATAAACTGCCATGGAACTTTCACTTGTTTTTCAATATAATGAGAGTTGTTCTCACAGTGTAACACATAACATGTTTCCATAATTTTTCATTTGTGTCAAATTAAAAGTTTATGCTTGAAGTAACAATGATGTTTCGACTCAGTGTGAAAGAAGAATGAATGAAAGGTTGTTGTAACCTCACAACTCCTAGCTGGTAGTTTACAACACACACAATACATGTTGTCAGGAAACACTACATCTTCTGTGACAATAACTGATGTGAAGTTAATTACATGTGAAAGGCATTTATTTAGCATGGCAAATTAACATCTACAAATGTACACATTACATGCGCTGCACCTCATACACTCAACTTCCATGCTTGATAATGAGCTGGATGAGCCAGGTGATGAGACATGTTCAGTGTCAGGTGACACATGAGCTTCAGGAGCAACTATATAGAAGAATAACATAAGAATTTTATTGACATGTGTACATAATTAACATTAAGTTTGTGTAGTGGGAGTATTTATGGCTAAATATCAGCATCACATAAGGACATAAATGACAAGATGTTTCTGGCAAGCTGTACATTATCCATCTTAACATCAATATACATGTGAACCTAATTGGCACATTTATTGTAAAAACCATACAACATACAATGTTCATGCAGGAATGTGTTCAAAATTAAGTGTTCTGTTGGACATACACTGCATATGTTGTGTAGTAATCTAACAATAATAATGTACATCACTACCATGACAGCAAAGTTGACTCTGCTTATAATTCAGTACCTAATTGTGGAAATGTGAATGAATGTTTTTAGTGATCTGTGTGAACATTTAAGAGAAGCAGGTGTAGCGCTCAATGTGGCTGACACTCATCAACACATGCAGTGTGTCGCTCACAGATGCTACTGGTGTGATAATGTGGCGTATCTATAAGGTTAAAAGAAGATATGAGTGAACGAATGAGTAACGTACGTTTTCATAGATAGAGGCTTGTTGGGTGAAATTCTTCATAGAATTACCATTTCAAATGAATGTGATGAACTTCTGTTCACCTTGTCAGCTTCTAACAACTGTAGTCCCTCCCCCAAGACGTGACAGCACCCTGACCTTTTATTTGTTTCTACCACCTGTAAGGCGTCCCACAAGACTTGACCGTAACATGACCCTTTGATCTGGCTCGGTGCCCAACCCCACCCCCTTTGTTCTCCTCTATGCTGTGATGACATATTAACTGCAGCTGGTTTCAAACACCGGTACATGAGCGAAAGTCAAATCTGAAGTGAGCTACATATGAGCACAATTAAATACCATATGGTACATGTTCCTATTAATGCTCTCAGTTTACTACATGAAGCGAAAAAGGAGCTTTAATTAAACATAACGAAATGTGTTTGTGCAAATTATGAATGTATATATGTAGGTATGCTTATATTGGGAAGAAAGTATAAGTTGCAGCGGAAATATAGATAAGAACTGTAACCTACGACACGCCTAGTACAGTAACATTTGTCACCCGGTGGAAATGGAGCAGAATAAATTCCGATATCTCTGTCCCCGGGAAAACCCTCCACGACCACACGAAGAAATTTTTCCCGCATCTGCTCCTCCAATGGTGTTAAGATTAGAGATTGTGCTGGCGGCCCACCTCCAGTGCCAGAAGTATGCATCCGTTGTGCTTGTATTTTTTTCTTTTAGTTTGCCCTGATATCATCGAATCTCTTCCGACAATTCGCCCGGTCCCTGACATGATTCCTACACGCAGACACAGCCAAGGTTATTTGATCCCACATTTCTTTTTTTCATGCTGAACTTGTCCGCCCTTGAAATACATACAAAATATATGACGTTAATTATTATTATAAAAACGATCAGTTTCCTAAACTGCTACCTGTTCCAAGAGATACCAAACATGCTGGTTTAGGTGTAATATGTGTACCACATGAGCATTTACGTATAAACATACAAATGTAAGGAAGCTTGCATGAATATTTTATGAACTTTGGCAACATTTTTAGACTGATTGTTATGGTCGTTCTAAAGCATGAAGGAATATGTGTGTAACAATTAAGTTTAATTGATAGATATTATAGAATAATATTTTGATATTAAGACATCTCACATGACCTAGGATAACATGTCTTTGAAGAATCAATGCAAAGATAGACTTACCTAGTAAATGCCCATACAGACAGTCATAGTGCTCCAGAATCCCTGTGACAAGAACTATGTTTTCTTGGCTGCTGCTGACTGGACTCTCCTTCTTGCAATGGAAGAGACTCCAAAAGCGGGCCACCAGCAACCACCCCACCACCAGACACCCCAGCAGCACCAGCAACATAGCCACCAGCAGCACTCGCACTCACAGCAACACCACTCGCACTCCCAGCAACACTATTCTCACTCGCAGCAACAGCACTCCCCTGAATCCTACATTCACTCAGACGCGTACTCACATGACTACCAGTACCATCACACCAGCATCATTCTTCCCACGCCTTGCGGCCATACCTCCAGCACTCACAAAGAACAGAAAAGAAATTTAAAGACAATCGCACTGAAAACTTACAAAATGAAAACAAGACAAAGATGTAAACAAAACAACACAGGACAAACCTCTCACAATACACCACAACTGCCTCAGTCAATATGAAATATGTAAATCGGCCAGCTCTCTCTCTCTCTCTCTCTCTCTCTCTCTCTCTCTCTCTCTCTCTCTCTCTCTCTCTCTCTCTCTCTCTCCCAACAACACAGAGAATGAATAAAAATACACGCTGCATTTAAATGGGCCGCTCAATCCAAAACATGCTTGCTTTGGCAGATTCAGCAAGAAGTTTCATTGTGGAACCTAACACCACCTCGCCATGCACGCCGATACACCTGTGTGTGATCAGCAAATCATCGCCAGAGTGGGAGCAAATGTTTCGGCTTGATTCGGAAGGGATTTGATACTTTTTGCATACGGAGAGGGAAAATCGGCAGAATCATGCCGATAAGGTACCCTTGGCGATTGCACTTTTTCGGCGCTTACTGCATAGAGCCCTGGACAAAAGAGAGATGCACCCGCTCAACCTAGTGTGACCACTTGGGTCACTAGTACAGACTGGTGCAAAAGGGCAGGGAAGGTAATCAAAACCCAAATAACACTGTATGACATAAGACACTGTGCATACATATAAGGCCTATAGATGCACTCAAAATCTGAGGAGGGAGAACACCCTGAAAAATAAGCAACACAACAGAAGAAATCTGGACCAAACCAGAGATATGATGTATAAATATGCTTTATTATTGATAATACAATGGTTGATAACGGAACATATAGTGAATGAGGTGAACTGAATACAAAAAAGTGCTAGTAGGCAAAATGCCTGAAGTGTATCCAAAATGGAACAATGAACGTAAGCACTATAAATCCAGAAAGCAATGAACCTATGCCTATGGTATAAGGCAATAGGGGCTAACTCTGGTGTGTGACGTCACTAGAATGCTATATATAATATATACACTCACATGGGGCACTAAAGTGTGTATAGGCACATAATCACTGTCAATCATGCATCAATGATGTACTACAAGTAACATAACAGTGGCAATGATAAATCAGTAGTGTAAATGTAGCACATAAAACACACAAGTGTAGGACTGCTGACATAAACCAATGCGATGGTCAAAGAGCAATAAGAAGTGTGAAACCCCACCAAAACTGACCCTGTTAGTGAGTAACTACACACAGGGACAGAAAAGTGGGAAAGGGAGTACCCTGCACACCAATATATGCTAGCCCTGTGGGGGGAGAGAAATGCAACAGGATTGTGTAGTCCAAAAGGTCTGACCCTCAATAACATACCCCTACAGCACACGGGGGGGATAAAAGATTTGTAAGCGGTTTGGCCGAAGCTAACAATTTAGGAATTTAGGAATATTAACAATAGTTCTTAGGTGTTCCATAATGCGCAATTTTAAGTGGCGCATTACATATTGTAGACCGCACCCACATTGCAATATATATATTACATATGTTGTTAAACAGTCAATATAATTGTTAATTTCATACTTGAGATCTGTCATTTTTTTTTTTTAGAACTTAAATTTTATTGAGTTTTTCAAAGATATAGTACAATATAACATGCATATCATTTGTAATATGACTGTGAGAGAATTAATCTTAGAACACATGTTAGGTGGGACCGCCCCACTTTTTGAGCCCTAATCGGTCGGGCGGCTCACTGCCTGTTAGTACATTAGCTGAACAATCTTGTGACTGGTGTAAATAATAAGGGTTGGGACAATGTTGGTAAACATTATTCATAAATTATAAAACACAACACAAACAAAACAAAACAAAAAAACAAAAAAAGGGGGGGGGGAGGAGGGGTGGAGAGGGAGGGAAATGATACGAAAATCGGTGGTGCTTCACTCTGTGTTTTTCATGTCCCGGGCAGGACTGGAGCTGCACTTACAGGTGGCAAAACCCGTTTAGCATTAATTGGACGACTCTGGGGTGCTATTGGTTCGCGTTCTGCCCCCCTATGTTGGGTAGGGTTATCCCCTCCCAAGGAGAACGCATTCGTTTCTATCAAAGCCAAATTGATTCTTTCTCAACCCTTGGGATATCCGTCTGGGCCAGCCAAGGCATCCAGACTTGTAGGAAATTGGTGCCAGTGTCGTTAACTAAACTCGTTAACTCTCCATCTGGCATATAAACCACATTCGGTTCCGAATCTTTGGGATATTTGGGATGTCAGGGCATTTCCATAATGCTGGAATCTCGCACCACGTGGCTGTTGCAAAATGTGCGATTAGTTTATTATTTGCTTTGGTAAGGCCCGTTAATGGTCTGTTCAAAAGGAACAGCCATGGGTCTGGTGGAATTTCGAGGTCAAAAATCCTCTGAATCCAATTTCTAATGGTTTCCCATAGTGGGGAGATTCGCGGGCAAGACCACAGCAAATGTAACAGGTCTGCTGTTCCTCCACACTGTCTTGGGCACAGCGGGGAGGAACCCTGCACAAACCGAGATAATTTCAGCGGGGTGAAATACCATCTCATGAGGACTTTATATGCGTTCTCCTTGAGAGTGGAGCAAATAGAGCTCTTTGCTGTTGCTAGATAAATAGCATTCCCCTCCTCCTCCTCAAGAATCTCACCTAAATCAGCTTCCCATTGGGATCGGAAGGAGGGTTCTTGTAGCTCCCGTGCAGCGGAACCGATTACTTCTCTATATAATTGTGTGATGAGTCCCGTATTGTCTGTTTCTGCCAGACAGAGCTTTTCGAAAGATGTCAATGGGGGATATGGGGTGAATTTATTGTAAAACGCTCTGACCTGGAGATATCTAAAGAATTCTGAATGAGGCATATCTTTTTCAAGTCTAATATGATCGAATGTTTTGATCTTCCTATTATAACCCTCCAGGTCTCGAATACGTTTATAACCTTTCTGTTTCCAGATTGAAATATTACTACCTATCAGGCCCGGAGCGAACATAGAATTATTCCACAAGGGGGTCATCATGGAATGTTTTGTCATGAGGGAATGTCTCAGTTTATTTGCCTCCCAGATCGATAGCGAGTTGGTCATTGAGGAGAGCGGTGTGGCAGCGAATATTTGTGCTGTTTTGGGCAATCAAATCAGGCTGCGGAGTTCCAATGGGGAACATGTAGCGCTTTCAAGCTACACCCAGCGTTTCAAATTTGGGTTGGATCGCCATTGAACAATTTGGCTTAATTGTGCCGCTTGTAGTATGATAACAGACAGGGCATTGCAAACCCTCCTGCCAAGACAGGTCTTTTTATATTCAGTTTATTAACTATCGGTTTCCCCCCCCCCCCATATAAAATTAGATATCATAGATTAAAGTGAGAGTATTTCCTTTGTTTTGAGTGGTACGGGCAGTGTTTGGAAAAGGTAGAGGATACGGGGGAGTAAATCCAGGAAATTCTCTGAGAGGTCCATCTATATAAATCAGATTTTAGAGTCCGAATCAGATTAGGATAATTTGCTTTATAGATGCCTGTGGTATCTTTAGTAATATGGACTCCCAGATATTTGATGCATTTTTTTTGCCAATTAAATTTGAAGATCAGTTGTAAAAGTTTCTCAGTATGTCTAGGGAGATTGATTCTAAGAGCCTCAGATTTAGACTCTATTTTAGACTTCTAGTTTATTTTGTACCCTGAGAGCCTTAAAAATCTGTCCAATAGGTCAAATAAATTTGGGAGGGAGGTGAGAGGTTTTGTAACGATCAAGAGGATGTCATCTGCGTATAGGGCCGCTCTATGAGATTGTGAATACGCGCTTAACCCTGATATGTCTGGGTTGCCTCTGATTTGTGCCGCCAGTGGATTGATACAAAGGGCGAATAAAAGGGGAGATAGTGGGCAGCCCTGTCTTGTGCCACTCTTTATTTGAAACGGCATAAAGGGGTAGCCCTGGTGTATGACCCTGGCGGTAGGGCCTGAGTAAAGCGCGAGAATCGCCTCACTCATCTGATCTCCAAAGCCGAATGCCGCAAGCGTGTCCTTCAGATAAGGCCAGTCTATCCTATCGAAAGCTTTTTCTGCATCCAGACTTAACAACATACTTTGAGTGTTTGTTTTATTAGCCAATTCTATCAGATCAATAAATCGCCAGAAATTATCCGCTGCCTGCCTCCCTTTAATAAATCCGACTTGATCTGGGTGTATAAGTCTGGGAAGGATATGACAAAGTCTATTGGCCAGTAATTTAGCGTATAATTTGATATCTGTATTGATTAATGAGATTGGCCTGTAGCTTTTGCAGTCCAGTGGATCCTTACCAGGCTTATGAATTAGGGAAATAGACGCCTGCAACATTGTCTTGGGGATAGGAGCTCCCGCTAAAATTGCGTTAAACACTTGGAGCAGCATCGGGGCGAGTAATTTGACAATTGTTTTGTAATATAACCTCGAAAAGCCATCTGGCCCAGGGCCCTTTGATGGTTTTAGTTCTTTAATTGCCTGTGAGAGCTCCTCAATGGTGAAGTCTGCACATAGGGCTGCTCTGTCTGAGTCTGTCAATCTCACTAGATTCGAGCCGGCTAGGAAATCTCGCAAAGCCCTGCTCGTTTTGGGATTATGGGCCACCTTTTCCCGATTGTATAGGGATTCATAAAAAGAACCAAATTCCTCCACTATTTTCATCGGGTTGGTTGTGGTGGTCCCGAATTTTAAGCGTATGGCTGCTATGTTATATTTAGACTGCCTATCTCACAGCATACGTGCCAGCATTGTGTCCGGTCTGTTTGCCTTTTCGTACAATTTCCTCTTAGACCAACTCAGTGAGTTCTCCGCTCTAGAAGTCAATAAGAGATTTCGTTAAATTTTGTTGTCTTTTATATCCTGTAAGGAATGAGGATCTGGTCTGCTCTTGTGTTTTAAAGAGAGGGAATGTAATTTAGGGCTCTATGCAGTAGGAGCCGAAAAAGTGTAATCGCCAATGGTACCTTATCGGCATGATTCTGACGATTTTCCCTCGCCGTATGCAATAAGTGCTGAATCCATTCCGAATCAAGCCGAAAACATTTGCTCCCACTCTGGCGATGATTTGCCGATCACACACAGGTGTATCGGCGTGCATGGCGAGGTGGTGTTAGGTTCCCCAATGAAAGTTCTTGCTGAATCTGCCGAAGCAAGCATGTTTTGGATTGAGCGGCCCAATTAAAGGCAGCGTGTATATTTATTCATTCTCTGTGTCGTTGGGAGAGAGAGAGAGACACACAGAGCTGTCCGATTTACATATTTCATATTGACTGAGACAGTTGTGGTGTATTGTGAGAGGTTTGTCCTGTGTTTTTTTGTTTACATCTTTGTCTTGTTTTCACTCTGTAAGTGTTCAGTTCGATTGTCTTTAATTTCTTTTCTGTTCTTTGTGAGTGCTAGAGGTATGGCCGCAAGGCGTGGGAAGAGTGATGCTGGTGTGAGTGGTACTGGTAGTCATGTGAGTACGCGTCTGAGTGATTGTAGGATTCAGGGGAGTGCTGTTGCTGCGAGTGCAAATGGTGTTGCTGGGAGTGTGAGTGGTGTTGCTGTGAGTGCAAGTGCTGCTGGTGGCTCTGTTGCTGGTGCTGCTGGGGTGTCTGGTGGTGGGGTGGTTGCTGGTGGTCCATTTTTGGAGTCTCTTCCATAGGAAGAAGGAGAGTCCAGTCAGCAGCAGCCAAGCTCTGGGCCTGCATGTATTCGGAAGAAACATGTGGAGCGGTCACGTAATCCTCAGTTCAATGAAGAGGAAAACACAGTTCTTGTCACAGGGATTCTGGAGCACTATGACTGTCTGTATGGGCATTTACTAGGTAAGTCTATCTTTGCATTGATTCTTCAAAGACATGTTATCCTAGGTCATGTGAGATGTCTTAATATCAAAATATTATTCTATAATATCTATCAATTAAACTTAATTGTTACACACATATTCCTTCATGCTTTAGAACGACCATAACAATCAGTCTAAAAATGTTGCCAAAGTTCATACAATATTCATGCAAGCTTCCTTACATTTGTATGTTTACACATAAATACTCATGTGGTACACATATTACACCTAAACCAGCATGTTTGGTATCTCTTGGAACAGGTAGCAGTTAAGGAAACTGATCGTTTTTATAATAATAATTAACGTCATATATTTTGTATGTATTTCAAGGGCGGACAAGTTCAGCATCAAAAAAAGAAATGTGGGATCAAATAACCTTGGCTGTGTCTGCGTGTGGGAATCATGTCAGGGACCGGGCGAATTGTCGGAAGAGATTCGATGATATCAGGGCAAACTTAAAGAAAAAAATACAAGCACAACGGATGCATGCTTCTGGCACTGGAGGTGGGCCGCCAGTACAATCTCTAATCTTAACACCATTGGAGGAGCAGATGCGGGAAAAATTTCTTTGTGTCGTCGTGGAGGGTTTGCCCAGGGACAGAGATATCGGAATGTATTCTGCTCCATTTCCACCAGGTGACAAATTTTACTGTACTAGGCGTGTCGTAGGTTACAGTTCTTATCTATATTTCAGTTGCAACTTATACTTTCTTCCCAATATAAGCATACCTACATATATATCTGTATATATGTCTCTCTCTATATATATCTATATATCTATATATCTATCAATATATATTTATATCTAGTTGTCCTACAAAAAGTAAAAATTAATATATGTGGTGGCAAAAGATGGCACTTAGTTCTCATTTGCATGTCAGTTCCCAGAATCCCTTGCTGCAGTGGAAGCGCTGTATGCTGGGCGATACTGGGGAGAGACAGGGTTGCAGACCTGTCTAAGACATGCAAATGAGCATACAGTAATATTTACAGTTGCTATATATATATATATATATATATATATATATATATATATATAAATATAAATATATATATATATATATATATATATATATATATATATATATATAAATTAGTGATAATCTATGTTACACCTATAAACAGGCCATTACTGCCTCATCAAGTCTTGCATGGAAGATAGTGCATTCAAAGGCGAACATTCATAATTTGCACAAACACATTTCATTATCTTTAATTAAAGCTCTTTTTTCGCTTCATGTAGTATACTGAGAGCATCAATAGGAACATTTACCATGTGGTATTTAATTGTGCTCATATGTAGTTCACTTCAGATTTGACTTTCGCTCATGTACCGGTGTGTGAAACCAGCTGCAATGAATATGTCATCACAGCATAGAGGAGAACACAGGGAGTGGGGTTAGGCACCGAGCCAGATCACAGGGTCATGTTACGGTCAAGTCTTGTGGGACGCCTTACATGTGGTAGAAACAAATAAAAGGTCAGGGTGCTGTCACGTCTTGGGGGAGGGACTACAGTTGTTAGAAGCTGACAAGGTGAACAGAAGTTCATCACATTCATTTGAAATGGTAATTCTATGAAGACTTTCACCCACCAGGCCACTATACTGCTGCGGCACAGTTTATTCGAGCATTTGCCCGTTCTGTGCCGCAGCAGTAGCCTGGCGCGCGCCCGAGAGTGACGGGCGCGCGCCGAAGCAGCGGAAGAGCGCCCTCCGATCGGGGCGCTCTCCCTACCGCTGCCGGGTCCGCCGGGTCCCCCGGAACCCCCTGCCGCTGTCCCGCGATCGCGGGACACCAGGGCTCCCTCGGGGAGCCCCTGGACGCGCGTGCAGGGGGCGCACGCTCCCGAAGACGCGTGACCGCGCGTCGGCACGCCGAGGGGCGGCCACTAGCAAGCCGGGAAATCTCCCGGCTTGCGGATCTGGCCGCAGTGTAATAAACTGTGTCGCCAGTGTATATGAAAACGCACGTTAGTCATTCGTTCACTCATATCTTCTTTTAACCTTATAGATACGCCACATTATCACACCAGTAGCATCTGTGAGCGACACACTGCATGTGTTGATGAGTGTCAGCCACATTGAGCGCTACACCTGCTTCTCTTAAATGTTCACACAGATCACTAAAAACATTCATTCACATTTCCACAATTAGGTACTGAATTATAAGCAGAGTCAACTTTGCTGTCATGGTAGTGATGTACATTATTATTGTTATATTACTACACAACATATGCAGTGTATGTCCAACAGAACACTTAATTTTAGAACGCATTCCTGCATGAATATTGTATGTTGTATGGTTTTTACAATAAATGTGCCAATTAGGTTCACATGTACATTGATGATAAGATGGATAATGTACAGCTTGCCAGAAACATATTGTCATTTCCTATTGTGATGCTGATATTTAGCCATAAATACTCCCACTACACAAACTTAATGTTAATTATGTACACATGTCAATAAAATTCTTATGTTATTCTTCTATATAGTTGCTCCTGAAGCTCATGTGTCACCTGACACTGAGCATGTCTCATCACCTGGCTCATCCAGCTCATCATCAAGCATGGAAGTTGAGTGTATGAGGTGCAGCACATGAAATGTGTACATTTGTAGATGTTAATTTGCCATGCTAAATAAATGCCTTTCACATGTAATTAACTTCACATCAGTTATTGTCACAGAAGATGTAGTGTTTCCTGACAACATGTATTGTGTGTGTTGTAAACTATCAGCTAGGAGTTGTGAGGTTACAACATTCTTCTTTCACACTGAGTCGAAACATCATTGTTACTTCAAGTATGAACTTTTAATTTGACACAAATGAAAAATTATGGAAACATGTTATGTGTTACACTGTGAGAACAACTCTCATTATATTGAAAAACAAGTGAAAGTTCAATGGCAATTCATAATGTCTTTCTTTATTTGTAGAAGCAGATGTTGCCACTCAAGGACAAATTCACTCATGTGACCATGAAGATGTTCCCACTCCTGGATTAACCCAGCATTCAAGTCCTCCTGCTCGTGACACCTACTCAGCTATTGCAGATTCTGAAGAAAGAATCTTGGGTGAAGAAAATCGTCACCATTTAGAAATGATGTCAGTGCTTGAAAGGATGATATCACTGCAGGAAAGGTCAATATCACAAATGTCACAAATTGAAATAGTCATCATCCAAGTTCCTAAAGAAATCCAAAATGTAAACAGGACATTACAAGCAATAGTTGTGAATCTAAGCCAAGCAAATCAGTTGCGAATTACTGCAAGAGAACAACAATTCCACTTTACCCCATCTGAGGATGGATCTTTACATGCTGCTACTTTTTCTCCAGAGTCATCAGTTCTTCATTCCCCAGTTGTGGATGATACCGTTACAGTAGGTGCAAGTTCTGTGCACGTCCCTGTCAACATCCAACCGCTTGCATCTGTTCAAA